>NW_027509949.1:0-88665 GCF_051311805.1 Agelaius phoeniceus
TATGCCCCCTTTTCCTGCCTCTAATTTCCCGATTTTCACCTCTGAAATTGTGCTCAGAAACACAAAATGGGAGGTGGGGAAACGCCCCCTTTTCCTGCCTCTAATTTCCTGATTTTACCCCGATTTCACCCCAATTTTCACCTCCTAAATTGTGCTCAAAAACACAAGATGTGAGGTGGGGAAATGCCCCCTTTTCCAGCCTCCAATTTCTGATTTTCACCTCCTAAATTGTGCTCAGAAACGCAAAATGGGAGGTGGCGAAATGCCCCCTTTTCCTGCTCTAATTTCCGATTTTCACCTCTGAAATTGTGCTCGGGAAATGCAAAATGGGAGGTGGGGAAACGCCCCCTTTTCCTGCCTCTCATTTCCTGGTTTTCACCTCTGAAATTGTGCTCAGAAACACAAGATGTGAGGTGGGGAAACGCCCCCTTTTCTGCCTCCAATTTCCTGATTTTACCCGATTTCACCCCGATTTTTGCCCCAATTTTCAGCTCTGAAATTCTGCTCAGAAACACAAAATATGAGGTAGGAAAACCTCCCTTTCCTGCCTCAAATTTCCTGATTTTACCCCGATTTTCACCTCTGAAATTGTGCTCAGAAACACAAGATGGGAGGTGGGGAAACGCCCCTTTCCTGCCTCAAATTTCCTGATTTTACCCCGATTTCACCCCAAATTTCACCTCTGAAATTGTGCTCAGAAACACAAGGTGTGAGGTGGGGGAAATGCCCCTTTTCCTGCCTCCAATTTTCTGATTTCACCCCAATTTTCCCCTCCAAAACCAGAAAATGTGAGGTTGGAAAATCCCCCCTCCCTGCCTCCAGTTCTCTGATTTTCACCTCTGAAATTGTGCTCGGGAAACACAAAATATGAGGTGGGGAAACCTCCCTTTCCTGCCTCCAATTTCCTGATTTCACCCCAATTTTCCCTCCTAAATTGTGCTTGAGAAATGCAAAATATGAGGTAGGAAAATCCCCTCCCTTCTGCCTCCAATTTCCTGATTCATCCCAATTTTCCCTTCCTAAATCATGCTCAGAAAACACAAAAATATGAGGTGGGAAAAATTCCCTTTTCCTGCCTCAAATTTCCCTGATTTCATCCCAATTTTCCCCTCCCAAACACAAAAATATGAGGTCGGAAAAAAAAAATCCCTCTGCCTCAAATTCCCCATTTTTCCCTCATTTTTTCCTCCCATTTCCCCTCCAACATCGTGGCCAATTTGTGAGGTTGGAAAAAATTCTCCCCCACCTCAAATTCCCATTTTTTCCCCAAAATTTTCCCTTTTTCCCCCTCCCACACACCACGAGCACAAAATGTGAGGTTGGAAAAATCCATCCCACACCTCAAATTCCCTTTTTTTCCCCCAATTTTCCCCCTTCCCATCCTTAGGGCGTGGAACTGTTGGGTTGTGTTGTTTTTATTTTTATTTTTAGGGGTTTTTTTTTCTTTTATACTCCTTTGCACTGACTTTGGCTATAAAAAAAACAGTAAAAAAACCACAAAAATTATTTAAAACCAACAACAAAACAAAAACCCCAAAAAACCCAACTGACCCCATCAGGGGAGCCCTTAATCCTCTTTTTATAAACCAACTTATTTAAATATTGAATAGGAAAGGACTTTTTTTTTTCCTCCCCTTTGTTATTTATTAAGCTTTTGAGTTGCTCTTTTGATAATTCTTGGGGGTTTTTTACCCCAAAAAAAAAGGACAAAAAAGACACAAAAAAGACATAAAAAAGACGCAAAAAAGACAGAAAAAAGACAGAAAAAAGACACAAAAAAGACATAAAAAAAGACAGAAAAAAGACATTAAAAAGACACAAAAAAGACATAAAAAAAGACAGAAAAAAGACATTAAAAAGACACAAAAGAGACATAAAAAAAGACAGAAAAAGACATTAAAAAGACACAAAAAAGACATAAAAAAGACACAAAAAATGACATTTTAAAAGGTCTCACTTGAATTTTGGAGACTGTTCCCCCCCTTGCCCTGCTCCCGCCGGCTCCCGGCACTGCCCGGCCCCGTTCCCGGGCTAAAGGAACCTCAAAATTCGGTGCTAAACCCCCCCGGGGACCCCCAAAACCCAACCTGAGCCCCCGAGCCGGGGGGAGCTGCCCGGCCCCAGCTTTAACCAGGGAACCCAGAATGGGACCTGGGGACCCCCAAAGCTTCCCTAAATTCATCCTAAAATTCATCCCAAAACCTCCCTAAATTCATCCCTAAAATCCTTCTCAAAACCTCCCTGAATTCATCCCCAAAATCCTTCTCAAATCCCTCCTAAATTCATCCTAAAATCCTTCCCAAAGCCTTCCCAAATTCATCCCCAAAATCCTTCCCAAGTTCATCCCCAAAATCCTTAAAATCCTTCCCAAATCCCCCAAAATCCTTCCCAAAATCCTTCCCAAATTCATCCCCAAAATCCTTCCCAAATTCATCCCCAAAATCCTTCTCAAAATCCTTCCCTAAATTCATCCCAAAATCCTTCCCAAAATCCTTCCCAAATTCATCCCCAAAATCCTTTCCAAATTCATCCCCAAAATCCTTCTCAAAATCCTTCCCAAATCCCCCAAAATCCTTCCCAAAATTTCCCCAAATCCGCCCCAAAATCGTTCCCAAATCCCCCCAAAATCCTTCCCAAATTCATCCCCAAAATCCTCCCCAAACCCCCCCAAAATCCTCCCAAATCCCCCCAAAATCCTCCCCAAATCCCCCCCAAAATCCTTCTCAAATCCCCCCAAACCCTCCCCAAATCCCCCCAAAATCCTTCCCAAACCCCCCCCAAAATACCCCCAAAATCCTCCCAAACCCTCCCAAAATCCTTCCCAAAATCCTTCCCAAATCCCCCCCAAACCCTCCCCAAAATCCTCCCCAAACCCCCCAAAATCCTTCCCAAAATCCTCCCCAAACCCCCCCAAAATCCTTCCCAAAATCCTCCCCAAATCCCCCCAAAATCCTTCCCAAACCCTCCCCAAAATCCTTCCCAAAATCCTTCTCAAATCCCCCAAAAAATCCTCCCCAAACCCCCCCAAAATCTCCCCAAAATCCTTCCCAAATCCCCCCAAAATCCCCCCAAAATCCTCCCCAAATCCCCCCAAAATCCTCCCCAAAATCCTCCCCAAATCCTTCCCAAAATCCTTCCCAAACCCTCCCCAAATCCTTCCCAAATCCCCCCAAACCCTTCCCAAAATCCCCCCAAAATCCCCCCAAAATCCTCCCCAAACCCCCCCAAAATCCCCCCAAAATCCCCCCCAAATCCCCCCCAAAATCCCCCCAAAATCCTTCCCAAAATCCCCCCAAAATCCCCCCAAAATCCCCCCCAATCCCCCTGGAGCCCCCCCAGTCCTGACCCCTCTGGGCACCCCTGCAATGAAGGATGGGGGTCCTGGGTGGGACCCCCGGATTGGGGATCCCCCAAGTTTGGGGTTTGGTACGGGGAGAGCGGCTCGGGGACCCCAATCCCAGCCCATGGGGACCCCAAAACCCACCCATGGGGACCCCAAATTCAGCCCATGGGGACCCCAAACCCTCAGAGCTGGGGGACCCCAATCCCAGCCCATGGGGACCCCCAAACCCAGCCCATGGGGATCCCCAATTTCAGCTCATGGGGATCCCCAATCCCAGCCCATGGGGACCCCAAAACCCACCCCATGGGGACCCCAATTCCATCCCATGGGGACCCCAAACCCTCAGAGCTGGGGGACCCCAATCCAGCCCATGGGGACCCCCAAACCCAGCCCATGGGGACCCCAAACCCTCAGAGCTGGGAGACCCCACCCATAGGGACCCCAACCCCAGCTCATGGGGACCCCCAAACCCAGCCCATGGGGACCCCAACCCCAGCCCATGGGGACCCCAATTTCAGCCCATGGGGACCCCAATCCCAACTCATGGGGACCCCAACTCCAGCCCATGGGGACCCCAACTTCAGCCCATGGGGACCCCAGTCCTCACCCATGGGGACCCCAATTTCAGCCCATGGGGACCCCAACCCCAGCCCATGGGGACCCCAACCCCAGCCCATGGGGACCCCAATTTCAGCTCATGGGGACCCCAATCCCCACCCATGGGGACCCCAATTTCAGCCCATGGGGACCCCAATTTCAGCTCATGGGGACCCCCAAAACCACCCCATGGGGACCCCAAACTCTCAGAGCTGGGGGACCCCAATTTCAGCTCATGGGGACCCCAACCCCAGCTCATGGGGACCCCAATCCCCACCCATGGAGACCCCAGCCCCATTTCCCCTCAGCTCTCAGACCCACACTCCCCCACTCCCCCGTTTTGGGGTCCCCACTCCCCCATTTTGGGGTCTCCACTCCCCCACTTGGGGGTTCCCACTCCCCCATTCTGGGGGTCCCTCACCCCCATTTTGGGGTCCTCTCACCCCCATTTGAGGGGTCCCCACTCCCCCATTTTGGAGTCCCCACTCCCCCATTGGGGGTCCCCACTCCCCCATTTTGGGGTCCCCACTCCCCCATTTCCCCTCAGCTCTCAGACCCTCACTCCTCCATTCTGGGGGTCCCCTCTCCCCCACTTCGGGGGTCCCCACTCCCCCATTTTGGGGATCCCCTCTTCCCCACTTTGGGGTCCCTCACCCCCATTTCTCCTCAGCTCTCAGACCCACACTCCCCCACTCCCTCCCCCATTCTGGGCATCCCCACTCCCCCACTTTGGGGTCCCCACTCCCCCATTTTGGGGTCCCCACTCCCCCATTCTGTGGGTCCCTTTCCCCCATTTTGGGGTCCCCACTCCCCCATTGTGGGGGTCCCTCACCCCCATTTCCCCTCAGCTCTCAGACCCCAACTCCCCCATTTTGCGGTCCCTCCCCCCCATTCTGGGGGTCCCCACTCCCCCATTTTGGGGTCCCCACTCTCCCATTTCCCCTCAGCTCTCAGACCCCAACTCCCCCATTTTGGGGAGTCCCCACTCCCCCATTTTGCAGTCCCTCACCCCCATTCTGGGGGTCCCCACTGCCCCATTTTGGGGTCCCCACTCTCCCATTTCCCCTCAGCTCTCAGATCCCCACTCCCCCACTCCCTCCCCCATTCTGGGGGTCCCCACTCCCCCACTTTGGGGTCCCCACTCCCCCATTCTGTGGGTCTCTTTCCCCCATTTTGGGGTCCCCACTCCCCCATTGTGGGGGTCCCTCACCCCCATTTCCCCTCAGCTCTCAGACCCCAACTCCCCCATTTTGGGGAGTCCCCACTCCCCCATTTTGCGGTCCCTTCCCCCCCATTCTGGGGATCCCCACTTCCCCATTTTGGGGTCCCTCACCCCCATTTTGGGGTCCCCACTCCCCCATTCTGGGGGTCCCCACTCCCCAATTGGGGGTCCCTCCTCCCCATTTTGGGGTCCTCTCACCCCCATTCTGGGGGTCCCCACTCCCCCTCTCTGGGGGTCCCCACTCCCTCATTCTGGGGTCCCTCACCCCCATTTTGGGGTCCCCACTCCCCCATTTCCCCTCAGCTCTCAGACCCCCACTCCCCCACTCCCTCCCCCCCATTTGGGGTCCCTCCCCCATTTTGGGGGTCCCTCACCCCCATTTGGGGGTCCCTCTCCCCATTTCGGGGTCCCTCTCCCCCCCATTTTGGGGTCCCCTCTCCCATTTCGGGGTCCCCCCCAGCCCAGGACGCACCAATGGCCCCCGCGGTGGCGGCGGGGCCCAAACCAAAGCTGTCCCCAGCTGGGGACACCCTCGAGCACCTCAGCAGCGCCGCTGCCCCCGCCCCGCCCCGCCCACCTCGGGGACATTTCCCCTTCCCCTTCCCCTTTGGGGTGCCCCAACCCCCCCAGTGCCGGAACCAACCCCAAAATGGGGCTTGGAACCCCAAAAAAGGGGCTTGGAACCCCAAAAAGGGGCTTGGAAACCTCAGAATGGGGCTTGGAAACCTCAGAGTGGGGTTTGGAAACCTCAGAATGGGGCTTGGAAACCTCAGCTGGGGCTTGGAACCCCAAAAAGGGGCTTGGAAACCTCAGATTGGGGCTTGGAAACCTCAGAATGGGGTTTGGAAACCTCAGCTGGGGCTTGGAACCCCAAAAAGGGGCTTGGAAGCCCAAAAAGGGGTTTGGAACCCCAGATTGGGGCTTGGAAACCTCAGCTGGGGCTTGGAAGCCCAGATTGGGGCTTGGAACCCCAAAAAGGGGCTTGGAAACCTCAATGGGGGCGATTTCAAACCCAAACTGGGCTCTGAACCCCAAACTGGGCTCTGAACCCCAAACTGGGGTTTGGAACCCCAAACTGGGGTGATTTCAAACCCAAACTGGGGCTCTGAACCCCAAAATGGGGCTTGGAACCCTCAGCTGGGGCTTGGAATCCCAAACTGGGGCTCTGAACCCTAAACTGGGATTTAAACCCCAAACTGGGGCTTTTTCAAACCCAAACTGGGATTGGAATCCCAAACTGGGGCTCTGAACCCCAAACTGGGGCTTGGAATCCCAAACTGGGATTTAAACCCCAAACTGAGGCTTTCTCAAACCCAAACTGGGCTCTGAACCCCAAACTGGGATTTCAGTCCCAAACTGGGGCTCTGAACCCCAAACTGGGACTTCAGTCCCAAACTGGGGCTCTGAACCCCAAACTGGGATTTCAACCCCAAACTGGGGCTTTTTCAAACCCAAACTGGGGCTCTGAACCCCAAACTGGGATTTCAAACCCAAACTGGGGCTTTTTCAACCCCAAACTGGGATTTCAACCCCAAACTGGGATTTCAACCCCAAACTGGGGCTCTGAACCCCAAACTGGGATTTCAATCCCAAACTGGGGCTTTTTCAACCCCAAACTGGGATTTCAGTCCCAGCCTGGGGCTCTGAACCCAAATCAAAGCTCTGCCCTTTCCAGCCCCACTGGGGTTGCTCAGGTTGGGGTTTTTCCCTCCTTTTCCATTTCTTTTTTCCCATTTTCTTTTCCTCCTTTTCCATTTCTTTTTTCCCATTTTCTTTTCCCTTTTTTCCCCCTTTTCCATTTCTTTTTCCCCTTTTCTTTCCTCCCCCTCTTCTCCATTTTCCCCCATTTCCAGTTTCCCTTTCCCATTTTCTTTTCTTCCCTTTCCCATTTTCCCCCTTTCCTATTCCCTTTTTCTTCCCATTTTCCATTTGATTTCCCTTTTTTCCCTTTTTCCATTTCCTCTCCTCCTTTTCCATTCTTCCCTTCCCATTTCCATTTTATTTCTCTTTTTCCCCCCTTCCCCATTTCATTTTATTTTCCCCATTTTTCTCCCCATTTCCCATTTTATTTCCCTTTTTTCTCCCATTTCCCATTTGATTTCCCTTTTTCCCCTTTTCCATTTCTTCTCCCTCTTTTCCATTCTTCCCTCCCCTTTTTTCTCATCCTTTCCCATTTTATTTCCCTTTTTCTTCCCATTTCCCATTTTATTTCCCTTTTTCCCCTTTTCCATTTTTTCACCCCTTTTTTCCCCATTTCCCCCCTTTTTTCCCCACTCTTTTTCCCCCTTTTCCCCCCTTTTTTCTCCCCCTTTTCCATTTTATTCCCCTTTTTTTCCCCCTTTTTTCCCTTCTTTTCCCCCCTTTTTTCTCTCCCTTTTTCATCTTATTTCCCTTTTCCCCCTTTTCCATTTTCCCCCTTTTTTTCCCCCTTTTTCCCTTCTTTCCCCCCCATTTTTTCTCTCCCTTTTTCATCTTATTTCTCTTTTCCCCCCTTTTTCCCCCTTTTTTTCCCCCTTTTTTCCCTTCTTTTCCCCTATTTTTTCTCTCCCTTTTTCATCTTATTTCCCTTTTCCCCCTTTTCCATTTTCCCCCTTTTTTCCCCCTTTTTTCCCCTCTTTTTCCCCCCTTTTTTCTCTCCCTTTTTCATCTTATTTCTCTTTTTCCCCCCATTTTTTCCCCATTTTCTCCCTATTTTTCCCCCCTTTTTCCCCCCCTTTCATTCCCCCTTTTTTCCCCCCGTTTTTTCGGCGTCAGACCCGAAACTGTAGGAATTTTCTAAGACCTCCAGGTGGCTTTACCCTGTAAATATCTATTTTTTAAACCTGACAGATGAAGAACAAACGAGGATGTGCAATACCCCCGACCTCCCCCCAAATCCGAGGAATTCACGGATTTGCTGTTGTATTTTTCATTTATTTGAATTTTTTTCCCCCTTTTTTTGTGAGGTTTTTGGACCCTTTTTTTTTTGTTTGTTTTGGGTTTTTTTGCCCCCCTTTTTTCCCGGGAGCTTTTGTACCTGTAAAATATTGTAATTAATGATTTGTTGTTAACGAGATCTACTGTAAGTTTTGTACTGTACTGGCCGAGGCTCTGCTTCCAAATAAACGGGAATAATTTAAATGTGCCCCCCAAAAATCCCTGGGATCCCTTTGGGGACACGGGAACGGGGACAGGGGACACGGGAATGGGGACAGGGGACACAAAAATGGGGACTGGGGACATTGGGGACACAGGAATGGGGACAGAGAACACAAAAATTGGGGACACAGGAGTGGGGACAGAGGACATTGGGGACACCCGGGGGACACTGGGGACACCCAGAAATGGGGACAGGGGACATTGGGGACACCCAGGAGGGGATAAAGGACATTGGGGACACATCCAGGAATGGACAGGGGACACTGGGGACACAGGAATGGGGACAAAGGACACAGGAATGGGGACAGAGAACACAAAAATGGGGACTGGGGACACAGAAATGGGGACATTGGGGACACCCGGGGGACATTGGGGACACCCAGAAATGGGGACAAAGGACACAGAAATGGGGACTGGGGACATTGGGGACACAGGAATGGGGACAGAGGACACAAAAATGGGGACATTGGGGACATCAGGGAGGGACAGGGGACACTGGGGACACAGAAATGGGGACAAAGGACACAGAAATGGGGACAAAGGACGCAGGAATGGGGACAGAGGACACAGGAATGGGGACAGAGGACATTGGGGACACTCGGGGGACATTGGGGACACCCAGAAACGGGGACAAAGGACACAGAAATGGGGACTGGGGACATTGGGGACACGGGAATGGGGACAGAGAACACAAAAATGGGGACTGGGGACACAGGAATGGGGACAAAGGACATTAGGGACACCCGGGGGACATTGGGGACATCAGGGAGGGGATAAAGGACATTGGGGACACATCCAGGGCAGGACAGGGGACATTGGGGACGTCCAGAAATGGGGACAAAGGACACAGAAATGGGGACTGGGGACACTGGGGACATCCAGAAATGGGGAGAGGGGACATTGGGGACATCCAGAAATGGGGACAAAGGACTTTGGTGACAGCCAGGAAGGGACAGGGGACCCTGGGGACACCCAGGGCGGACAAGGGACACAGAAATGGGGACTGGGGACATCCAGAAACGGGGACAAAAGGCACAGAAATGGGGACTGGGGACATTGGGGACATCAGGGAGGGACAGGGGACACTGGGGACACAGGAATGGGGACAAAGGACACAGAAATGGGGACTGGGGACATCCAGAAATGGGGAGAGGGGACATTAGGGACATCCAGAAATGGGGACAGAGGACTTTGGTGACAACCAGGAAGGGACAGGGGACCCTGGGGACACCCAGGAGGGGATAAGGGACACAGAAATGGGGACAAAAGGCACAGAAATGGGGATAAAGGACACTGGGGACATTCAGGGAGGGACAGGGGACACTGGGGACACCCAGGAGGGGATAAAGGACACAGAAATGGGGACAGGGGACACTGGGGACATGCAGAAATGGGGACGAAGGACTTTGCTGACAGCCAGGAAGGGACAGGGGACATTGGGGACACACAGGGAGGGGGGGAAAGGACATTGGGGGTCTCCCTTAGGGGTTTTGGGGGACACAGGACCTTGGGGACACCCCCACGTCACCGGGGTCCCGCATGGGTGGGCGGGGACCCCGCCCCTTTTCCGGACTACATTTCCCAGCAGCCCCCGCGGCGCGAGCGCGCCTTGCGTGTGACGTCACGCGCAGTGCGCGGGAGTTCTTTCACCGCCTGCGTGGAGCGGATCCCTCCGCCCACCGCAGAAAAAATAGTCCCTACTGCATGCCCCCTCCCGGTAATCCCCCCCCAACTCCCGCCGCTCTCCGCCCACTCCGCCCGCCTCGGTGCCTCGGGCGGAGCCGTTGCGAGCCCTCCCCGGGTGTCCCCGCGGGAACCGCAGCGGCGGCGGCGGCGCTTCCGGGCGGAGGGAGCAGAGGGATAAAAGCGCGGCGGTGCTGCGGCCGCGCCTCTTCCGGTTCTCCCTCAGAGCCGCCATGGTGAGCGCGGCGTGGCCGGGAGGGCCCGGGGGGCGCCGGGGGGCGCGGAGGGGCCCGAGGGGGCTCGGAAAGGGACGCGGGGCCCGTGTGGGGCAGGGGGGCCTCAGAGGGGCCCTTTGGGGAGGGTGCGGGAGCGGCGGGAGGAGCGTGGGAGGGGCACGGAGGGGTTGGGGGGGGAGGATGAAAGAGGAATGGGGGGTTCGTGTGGGGCAGGGAGTGCTGAGGGGGCTTCTGAGGGGAGATTTGGCGTCTCCAGACGGATTTGGGGGGGATCAGAGAGGGATGCGAGGCAGGGGATGCTGAGTGGGCTTTTTGGGGGGAGATTTGGGGTCTCCGGGGGGATCTGGGGATATTAGAGAGGGATGTGGGGTTGGGATGGAACCTTTGGGTTCTCTGTGATTTTTATGGGGCTGGGGGCGGCTCTGAATGAGGGATCCTGGGGGTCTTTGGGGTTCATCCTGGGATCGATCCTGGGGTTCATCCTGGGTTTTCTGGGATTGATTCTGGGGTCAGTCCTGACCTCTCTGGAGTTGATCCTGGGGCTGATCCTGGTCTCTCTGGGGCTGATCCTGGGCTCGTTCTGGGCTTGGTCCTGGGGCTGATCCTGGGCTCTCTGGGGCTCATCCTGGGCTTAATCCCTGGATCGATCCTGGGCTCTTTGGGCTCAATCCTGGGGCTGATCCTGAGCTCGATCTGGGGCTGATCCTCGGCTCTCCGTGGTTGATCCTGGGGCTGATCCTGGCCTCTCTGGGGCTGATCCTGGCCTCTCCGTGGCCGATCCTGGGGCTGATCCTGGCCTCTCCGTGGCCGATCCCGATCTCTCTGTGTTACTCCTGCTCTCCCCGTGTCTGTGCCCCCCTTCCCCTCGCAGACCAAGAAGAGGAGGAACAACGGCCGTGCCAAGAAGGGCCGCGGGCACGTGCAGCCCATCCGCTGCACCAACTGCGCCCGCTGCGTGCCCAAGGACAAGGCCATCAAGAAATTCGTCATCAGGAACATCGTGGAGGCTGCTGCTGTCAGGGACATCTCCGAGGCCAGTGTGTTTGACTGTGAGTGTGGCCTGGAGGGCTGGGAACCCCAAAACCAAACCCTGCTCAGCCCTGGGGAGAGTCCTTTTGTCACTTCTAAAACGATCCCTTTAGCACCTTAAATATCCCATCCCTGCTCACCCCAAAAAAATGTTCTTGTGCCCTCAAAAGAGCCCCGTGGTTCCCCCAAAATGGTGCATCTGTCACCCCAAAACAGAATTTCTGTCAGCCCTAAAACACCCCCCTTTGACCCCCCCAAAAGACCTGACCCTGCTCACTTTGTCACCCCAAATATCCAACCCTGCTCACCCCAAAAAATTGTCCTTGTCCCTTCTAAAATAGCTCCTGGTTTGCCCCCAAAATAGCTCCTCTGTCACCCCAAAACAGCCCCCTTTGACCCCCCAAAAGGTCTGACCCTGCTCACTCTGTCACCCCAAAAATCATCATCCCTTTGTCACCCCAAATACCCCACCTTGCTCACCCCAAAAATTACCCCTGTCCCTTCTAAAGTAGCCCAATTTCCCCCATAAAATAGTTCCTGTTTTGCCCCCTAAATATCCTCTCTGCCACCCCAAAATATCCTCTCTGTGACCCCAAAATATCCTCTCAGCCACCCCAAAATATCCTCTCAGCCACCCCCAAATATCCTCTCTGTCACCCCAAAATATCCTCTCTGTCACCCCCAAAATATCCTCTCTGCCACCCCAAAATATCCTCTCTGTCACCCCAAAATATCCTCTCTGTGACCCCTAAATATCCTCTCTGTCACCCCAAAATATCCTCTCTGTCACCCCAAAACAGGGACCCTTGGACCCCCCAAAAACTCCAACCCTGCTCACTCTGTCACCCCAAAACTGCCCCATTGTCCCCTTGCCCACCCCTGCATTACAGCCTTGGGGCTGCTTTGGGGGTCCCTGGGTGGGGTTTTTGGGGTCCCTGGGTGGGGTTTTTGGGGTCCCTGGGTGGGGTTTTTGGGATCCCTGGGTTTGTTTTTTGGAGTTTTTGGGGTCCCTGACCCCCATTTCTGCCCCTCCCCAGCCTACGTGCTGCCCAAGCTTACACAAGGCTGCATTACTGCCCGGGGGCTGGTTCTGGGTGTGTTTTTGGGTTCCCTGAGTTTGTTTTTTGGGGTTTTTGGGGTCCCTGGATGTGTTTTTGGGATCCCTGGATTTGTTTTTGGGGTTTTTGGGGTTCCTGACCCCCATTTCTGCCTCTCCCCAGCCTACATGCTGCCCAGGCTGTACGTGAGGCTGTATTACTGCCCTGGGGCTGTTCTGGGGCTGGTTTTGGTGTTTCTGTTTGGGGTTTTGGGGGTTTTTGGGGTCCCTGGATGTGTTTTTTTGGGGTTTTGGGGGTCCCTGGATATGGTTTTGGGGGTTTTTGGGGTCCCTGACCCCCGTTTCCCCTCCCCAGCCTACGTGCTGCCCAAGCTGTACGTGAAGCTGCATTACTGCCCTGGGGCTGGTTCTGGTGTTTCTGGGTGGGGTTTTTGGTGTTTTTGGGGTCCCTGGATGTGTTTTTTGGGGTTTTGGGGGTCCCTGGATATGGTTTTGGGGGTTTTTGGGGTCCCTGACCCCCATTTCTGCCCCCTTCCCAGCCTACGTGCTGCCCAAGCTGTACGTGAAGCTCCATTACTGCCCTGGGGCTGGTTCTGGTGTTTCTGGGTGTGTTTTTTGGGGTTTTTGGGGTCCCTGGATGTGTTTTTTGGGGTCCCTGGATGTGTTTTTGGGGTCCCTGAGGGTGTTTTTGGGGTCCCTGGATTTGTTTTTTGGGGTCCCTGACCCCAGCCTACGTGCTGCCCAAGCTGTACGTGAGGCTGCATTACTGCCCTGGGGCTGGTTCTAGGGCTGGTTCTGGTGTTTCTGGATGGGATTTTTGACGTCCCTGGGGGTTTTTGGGGTCCCTGGATTTGTTTTTTGGGGTCCCTGACCCCCATTTCTGCCCCCTCCCCAGCCTACGTGCTGCCCAAGCTGTACGTGAAGCTCCATTACTGCGTCAGCTGCGCCATCCACAGCAAGGTGGTTCGGAACCGCTCCCGCGAGGCCCGCAAGGACCGCACGCCCCCGCCCCGCTTCCGCCCCGCCGTGAGTCTGGGGGGGTCCCAGGGGGGTTTGGGGGGGTCCCAGGGGGGTTTGGGGGGGGCTCTGAGGGGTTTGGGGGGGTCCCAGAGGTGTTTGGGGGGTCCCCGAGGGGTTTGGGGGGTCCCATGGGTGTTTGGGAGGGGTCTGGGGGGTTCCAGACTGCACATCCCTGCCCCACTTCTGCCCTGATGTGAGTCTGGGGGGGTCCCAGGGGGGTCTGGGGGGGTCCCTGAAGGGTTTGGGGGGGTCCCCGAGGGGTTTGGGGGGGTCCCCGAGGGTTTTGGGGGGTCCCAGGGGTATTTAGGAGGGGTCTGGGGGCGTTCCAGACTGCACGCCCCCACCCCACTGTGAGTCTGGGGGGGTCCCTGAAGGGTTTGGGGGTCCCAGGGGTGTTTGGGGGGGTCTCTGAAGGTTTTGGGGGGTCCCTGAAGGGTTTGGGGGTGTCTCTGAAGGGTTTGGGGGGATCCTTGAAGGGATTTGGGGGGTCCCAGGGGTGTTTTGGGGGGGTCTCTGAAGGGTTTGGGGGAATCCTTAAAGGGTTTTGGGGGTCCCCGAAGGGTTTGGGGGGGGGTCTCTGAAGGGTTTGGGGGGTCCCAGGGGTGTTTTGGGGGTCCCTGAAGGGTTTGGGGGGGATCCCTGAAGGGTTTTGGGGGTCCCAGGGGTATTTAGGAGGGGTCTGGGGGGGTTCCAGATCGCACCCCCTGCCCTGATTCCACCCCGCCATGAGTCTGGGGGTGCCAGGGGTGTTTTGGGGGGGATCCCCGAGGGGTTTTGGGGGTCTCAGAGGTGTTTAGGGGGAACCTTGAAGGGTTTTGGGGGTCTCAGGGGTGTTTGGGAGTGTCCTGGAGGGGTCCCCAAGGGATTTGGGGGGGTCCCTGGGGTGTTTGGGAGGGGTCTGGGGGGGTTCCAGATCGCACCCCCTGCCCTGATTCCACCCCGCCGTGAGTCTGGGGGGGACCTTGAAGGGTTTGGGGGGTCCCAGGGGTGTTCAGGAGGGACCTGGCGGCGTCCCCGAGGGGATTGGGGGGTCCCAGGGGTGTTCAGGAGGGGTCTGGGGGTACCTGGAGGGGTCCCAGGCGGTTTTGGGGGGTCCCAGGTCTCTGTGCCCCCCCCCACTCCAAGCCCCCCTAACTCTGGGTTCTCTCTGCAGGGAGCAGCCCCCCGGCCCCCCCCCAAGCCCATGTGAGGAGACCCCGGCCCCGTGTGGGACCCCCAGGGCAGAGACCCCCAGAGTCAATAAAGGATCTGCCCCGAGCCAGCTCCGTCCTTTTGGGGGGTCCTGGGGGGGATTTGGGGGTCCTGGGGGGATTTGGGGGTCCTGGGGGGGATTGGGGAGGTTCTGGGGGGGATTGGGGGGGTCCTGGGGGGGATTTGGGGGTCCTGAGGGGGATTTGGGGGTCCTGGGGGGGATTTGGGGGTCCTGAGGGGGATTTGGGGGTTCTGAGGGGCATTGGGGAGGTTCTGGGGGGGATTGGGGGGGTCCTGGGGGGGATTTGAGGGTCCTGGGGGGGATTTGGGGGTTCTGAGGGGAATTTGGGGGGGTCCTGAGGGGGATTTGGGGGTCCTGAGGGGGTCTCAGCCCCCCTGGTTATGGGGGGGAACTGGGGTCACCCCATATCTTGAGGGGGGGGGGCTGCAAGTTTGGCTTCGTGTTTTTTGGGGTCCTGAGGGGGATTTGGGGATCCTGAGGGGGTCTCAGCCCCCTTATTTGGGGGGTCCATTTTGGGGTCCCCCATTGTGGGGCTGAGGGCAGCTGCCCACCCCGAAGGGGAGGAAATGGGGGCGCTCTGACCCCCGGGGGGGGTGTGGGGGTATTTGGGGTCACCTGGGGGGGTTCCCCAAATCCTCCCCAGGGCCAGGAGCTGCCCTGACCTGGGGGAGGGGGCGGGATGGGGTCAGACCCCCCCCATTTTGGGGGTGTTTGGGGTCAGGCCCCCCCCATTTTGGGGGTGTTTGGGGTCGGACCCTCCAAGTTTTGGGGTCAGACCCTCCAAGTTTTGGGGTCAGACCCCCCTGTTTTGGGGTTGTTTGGGGTCAGACCCTCCAAGTTTTGGGGTCGGATCCCCCCATTTTGGGGGTGTTTGGGGGGGGGTCTCCGTGGGTCCCGACCCCTCCCCGTGTTTTGGGGGGGCTTCAATGGTTCCCAACCCCCCCATCCGTTTTTTGGGAGGGGTCTCCGTGGGGCCGGGGAGTGTGAACGGGGCTGGGGGGCACCGGGGAACCGGACCGGGCCTCGGGGGGGGGCGAACTCTGCACCGGGACCGGGACCGGGGTGAACGGGGCTGGGGGGCACCGGGAACCGGACCGGGGGCTCGGGGGGACCAAACTCTGCACCGGGACCGGGACCGGGGGATGTGAACGGGGCTGGGGAGGCACCGGGGAACCGGACCGGGCCTCGGGGGGGGGCGAACTCTGCACCGGGACCGGGACCGGGGGGACCCGGACCGGGCTGGGGGCTCGGGGGTCCGAACTTGGCACCGGGACCGGGACCGGGGGATGTGAACGGGTCTGGGGGACACCGGGGACCGGGGGCTCGGGGGACGCTCGGAGGGGCGAATTTGCCCCGGGACCGGGGGTTGTGAACGGGGCTGGGGGGCACCGGGAGACCGAACCGGGGCCTTTGGGGGGCGAACTTGGACCGGGACCGGGGAGACTCGGCCCGGGCCGGGGGCGCGGCTCGGGGCCGGTCCCAGCCCGGCGGGGGCGGACGGTGCCGGTGCCACCGCCCCGGGCGGGGCGGGCGGGTCCCGGGGCGGGGCGGGGAGGGGAGCGCGGTGTCCCCGTCCCCCCCGCCCGTTCCCGGCGCGGCCCCGCCCGGCCCCCGGCCCCGCGCCAGGTGCATTCCCGGGCTCGCTCCGCCGCTACCGGGGCGCCGCGATGGAGCCGCACCGGGAGCGGCCCCGGGCGCTGCTGCTGCTGCTGCCGCTGCTGCTCCCCGCGCCCAGCGCCGCGCAGGCAGGTGAGCACCGGCACCGGTGGGCACGGGGGAACCGGGGCTGCGCCGTTCGGCAAAGGGGAACCGGGGAAACACCGGAGCGCTCGGGGGTCCCGGGACGGGCGGCGGCAGCGCTCGGGGGTGGCGGCGGTACCGGACCCCGATCCAAGCCCGGCAATTCCCGCGGGCGCTTCCTCCGCAGGGGCGTCCCGGGAGTCCCCGGTGCTGTCCCGGGAGGACCGCACGGTTCCGGGAGCACCGGGACCGGCGCTGAAACCGCCCCGGGACTGCGGCTCCGGCGGGGCTGGGGCTCGGTGGCCGCTCCCGTGCTCGGTCCCGCTCTCGGTGCCCCCTCCCGCTCTCGGTCCCGCTCTCGGTGCCCCGTTCCAGGCTCGGTCCCGCTCTCCGTGCCCCCGTTCCGGGCTCGGTCCCGCTCTCCGTGCCCCCGTTCCAGGCTCGGTCCCACTCTCGGTGCCCCGTTCCGTGCTCGGTCCCGCTCTCCGTGCCCCTCCCGGTCCCGGCACCTGCGGCCCCGCAGCTGCCCGGGCTAATTTTAGGCTGCGGGGCCGGGCCCGGTGATGCCTTTGGGGGCTCCGCGCGGGACCCCCGAGGGGAACGGGGGGGATCCTTCACGGGGGGACCCCCGGAGGAACCCCCGGCCCCGCCCGCGAGGCCGCCCCGGCACCCCGGAAGGGCCGCGGCCGCCCGGGAGTTGTTTTTCAATCCCCAAAGGAAAAACACCGAGGGCTGGGCGCGCAGGTGGGGCCGGCGTCGCCCCGAAATCCCGGGGGTGCCCGGGGTGGGGGGCACACCCGGGGGACCCTCGCTGTGTCCCCAGCTCCATCCGTGCGCCACCGGCGACGCCTCGGGTGCCACCCGCGGGCTCCGGCTCCACCGGGAGAGAGGGAACAGCGCGGGGACACCTCGGGGGGCTCGGGGACACCTCGGGGACACCTCGGGGGGCTCGGGGACACCTCGGGGGGCTCGGGGACACCTCGGGGACAGCGAGGGCAGCGGCCCCGGCCCCGCTCCCCCCAGAGCCCGGTCCCTGAGAGCCCCCTTTGTTCGGGGCCGGGGCCCGGCGCACACAGAGCCCCCTTTGTGCCGGGGCCGCCCGGGGCTGGAGGTCGCAGCGAGCCCCTCCCGGTGCCCCCCCCGCCCTCCCCCGGGTCCCCCGGTGCTATTCCGGGCCGCGGTGGCACGCGGCTGATAGCGGGGACGTGCCGGAGCTGCCGGCGCTGATAACGCCCGGTCCCGACGCCGCCGCGGCGCCCGGTGGGGAGGGAAGGGGAGGGGGGGGGTCCAGCATCGCCCCCCCCCCCCCGGGCAGGTGCACCCGGGGGTCGCGAACCCCCCAGTGCCGCCCTGGGACCCCGTTAATGATTCACCGGCGCGCTCGGGGGTCCCGGGGATGGCGCCCCCCAAGCCCCAGGGGACCCCCCCCGGTGTCTCACGGGGGTCGCAGCGCCCCCCGTTCCGGGCCCCCCGTGCCCACCCCCGGGGCAGCGGGGGCCGGGGGCCGCTGCCATCGCAGCTGGGACCTTTTTTTAGCCCTTTCCGTGCTCAAATAGCCCGGCCCGGGGCGGGGGGGCCCTTCCCGTGCGTGCCCCGAGCTCCGCGGCCGCCCCCGGAGGGGTCCCGGGCCGGACAAAGCCGCCTTTGAGCGCGGCCCCCCCGCGCCGGGGCCTGAGTCACGTCTGGCGGGTCCCGCAGCCCTCGGTGCCCCCGGGGGTCCCGGTTTGGGGGGCTCGGGTCCCCCCCCGGTGCCGCCCGCCACAATCGCGGCTTTGTGCGGTGCCACAAAGGGGGCCCTGTGCGCCCCCGGCAACGGGGGGGACACCGAGGGGACCCCGAGGGGACCCCGGGAACGGGGGGGACACCGAGCCCAGCCCGGGAACGCGGGGGTCACCGAGGGGACCCCGGGAACAGGGGGGACACCGAGGAGACCCCGGGAACGCGGGGGTACCGAGCCCAGCCCGGGAACGGGGGGGACACCGAGGGGACCCCGGGAACAGGGGGGACACCGAGCCCAGCCCGGGAACGCGGGGGTACCGAGCCCAGCCCGCGCCCCCGGAGCCGGGAGTGGCCGCGGGGCCCGGGCGGCGGCGGCGGCGGGGCCGAAGTCCGGGCGGGCGTGGCGGGGCGGGGGGGCCCAGCCCGGGGCGCCCGCCTTGCGCAAGGCTCGCCCGGCCGGTTCGGGCACCCCGGGAACGGGGAGGGAACGGAGGGAGCGGCGGGGGAGGAACCGGGGCGGGGACAGCGCTGGGGGGCAAGGATGGGGGACGGGGACAGCATGGAGGGGACAGGGACAGCATGGAGGGGACAGGGACATGGTGGGGGGGACAAGGATGTGGTGGAGGGGACAGGGACACCATGGAGGGGACAGGGACAGCATGGAGGGGACAGGGACATGGTGAGGGGGACAGGGACATGGTGGGGGGGACAGGGACAGCATGGAGGGGACAGGGAGACCATGGAGGGGACAGGGACATGGTGGAGGGGACAGGGACACCATGGAGGGGACAGGGACATGGTGGAGGGGACAGGGACACCATGGAGGGGACAAGGATGTGGTGGAGGGGACAGGGACACCATGGAGGGGATGCCATGGAGGGGACACCATGGAGAGGACAAGGACAAGGTGGAGGGGACAGGGACACCACGAGCAGGGCACTGTGGAGGGGACAAGGACATGGTGGAGGGGACGCCGTGAGGGCAATGCCACGATGGGGACAGGGACGTTTGCAGGGGACACCATGGAAAGGACAGGGACCCCATGAGGACACTGCCATAGCCAATAGACCATGGAGGAGACACGGCCACCGTGGAGGGGACAGGGACATTGAGGGGGGGACAGGGACATTGAGGAGACAGGGACATGGCCACTGAGGAGGTGACACGGCCACCATGGGGACCATGGCCACCAAGAGCAGGACACATCCAGCTCAGAGGGGACAGGGACACCAAGGGACATCAGGGGGATGAGGTGGCCACGGAGGAGGCACACGGCCACCAGCACGTGCAGGACACGGCCAGCTGGGAGGGGACATTGCAGTGACCGTGCAGGGGGTGCCATGGGCATGTGGGGGTACCTGTGGTGGCCCTGGTGGCCCCATGGTGGCCCTGGTGACACAGTGGGTGCTCTGATGATGTGGTGGCCCTGTGGTGGCCCTGGTGACACGGTGGGTGCTCTGATGACGTGGTGGCCCTGTGGTGGCCCTGGTGGCCCTGTGGTGGCCCCGGTGACATGGTGGGTGCTCTGATGACATGGTGGCCCTGTGGTGGCCCCGTGGTGGCCCTGGTGGCCCTGGTGACACGGCGGGTGCCCGCAGTGTGCGCGGGGACGCTGAACGGGCTGAGCGTGACCGGGGACGCGCAGCACCAGTACCAGACCCTGCACAAGATGTACAACAACTGCGAGATCGTCATGGGCAACCTGGAGATCGTCCTCATCGACCACACCCAGGACCTCTCCTTCCTCCAGGTGACCCCCGGGGACACACGGGGACACTGAGGGGGGACATGGACAGCTCTGAGGGGACAGCGGCCTCATAGGGGACATTGCTGCTGTCACCCAGGGGAGGACATGGCCAGTTTGGGGGTGACATGGCCACCATGTGCAGGACATGGCCAGTTGGACATGTGGACATGGGACCATGGCCCTCAAAAGGAGGACTTGGCCAGTTTGGAGGTGACACAGCCACCATGGTGACCATCAAGGGGAGGACTTGGCCATCAAGAGCGACCATGGCCATCAAAAGGAGGACATGGCCATTGAGGGGGTGACATGGCCACCATGGGGACCGTGGCCATCAAGGGGAGGACGTGGCCAGTTTGGAGGTTCCAAACTGGTTCCCAGCCACCATGGGGACCACGGCCATGGCCGCCATGTGTAGGAGACGGCCACCACAGGGACCATGGCAAACCAGAGGAGGACTTGGCCAGTTTGGAGGTCACATGTCCACCATGAGGGCCATCAAGGGGAGGACATGGCCACCATGGGGACCGTGACCATCAAAAGGAGGACATGGCAAATTTGGAGGTTCAGAGCCACCATGGGGACAGTGGCCATCAAAGGGAGGATGTGACCATTGAGGGGGTGACATGGCCACCATGAGGACCATGGCCATCAAGGGGAGGACATGTCCCGTTTGGAGGTCACATGTCCACCATGAGGGCCATCAAGGGGAGGATGTGACCATTGAGGGGTTACGTGCAAGGTGGCCCCATGTCCACCATGAGGACCATGGCCATCAAAAGGAGGACATGGCCAATTTGGAGGTTCAGAGCCACCATGGGGACAGTGGCCATCAAAGGGAGGATGTGACCATTGAGGGGGTGACATGGCCACCACGGGGGCCATCAAGGGGAGGATGTGACCATTGAGGAGTCACATGCAAGGTGGCCCCCATGTCCACCATGAGGACCATGGCCATCAAGGGGAGGGCATGGCCAGTTTGGAGGTCACATGTCCACCATATGGCCCTCAAGGGGAGGACATGGCCACCATGAGGACCATGGCCATCAAGGGGAGGACATGGCCAGTTTGGAGGTGACATGTCCACCATGTGGCCCTCAAGGGGATGACATGGCCACCATGGGGGCCATGACCATCAAAGGGAGGATGTGACCATTGAGGGGGTGACACAGCCACCACAGTGTGTCACCGGGGCCGCAGGTGACCCCTCTGCCCCCGCAGACCATCCGGGAGGTGACCGGCTACATCCTGATCGCCATGAACGTGTTCGCGGCGCTGCCGCTGCAGAACCTGCGCGTGATCCGCGGCACGCAGTTCTACGAGGACAAATTCGCCCTCTTCGTGCTGCTCAACTACAACCCCAACACCACGCACGCCCTGCGCCAGCTCGGCCTCAACCAGCTCACAGGTGGGGACGCTGAGGGTTGGGGACAACGCGGGAATGGGGGCACCGCGGGGGCCGGGGACATCGTGAGGGTTTGGGGACATCGTGAGGGTTTGGGGACGCTGCGGGGGCCGGGGACATTGTGGTAGGTTGGGGACACCATGGTGGGTTAGGAACGCCATGGGGTTGGGGGCATTGTGGGGAGATGGGGACATCATGGAGGGATGGGGACACCATGGGGTTTGGGGACGTCATGGAGGGTTGGGGACACCATGGGGTTGGGGACATCATGAGGTTGAGGACACTGCAGTTGGGGACATCATGGAGGGATAGGGACACCGTGGGGTTTGGGGACATTGTGAAGGGTTGGGGACATCCTGGAGGGTTGGGCACATCATGAGGTTGAGGACACTGCAGTTGGGGACATCATGGAGGGTTGGGGACACGATGTTGGGTTGGGGACATTGCAGGGGAGCTGGGGACATTGCAGAGGGTTGGGGACACCATGGGGACTGGGGACATTGTGAGGCTGAGGGCACCATGGGAATGGGGACATTGCAGGGGGCTGGGGACATTGTGGGGAGATGGGGACACCACGGGGGTTGGGGACACCATGGAGGATTGGGGACACCATGGAGGGCTGGGGACACCATGGAGGGTTGGGGACGTCACAGGGCGCTTGAGACACCCATGGGACTGGCACGGAGAGGGGACACTGCCACCCCTCTGTGCCCTCTGAGGTCCCCATCCCACTGCTACCCCCGTGTCCCCAAGGTCCCCATGCCAGGGCAGTGCCACCTCCGTGGTGTCCCCTGTGGTGTCCCCTTGGGGCAGGGAAGGTCCCCAAGGTCCCCATGCCCTCCCTGTGCTGCCAGGCGGGTCTGGGGGGCTCTGTCCCTGCTGTCCCCTCTCGTCACCCCCGTGTCCCCCCAGAGATCCTGGCGGGGGGGGTGTACATCGAGAAGAACGCGCAGCTGTGCCACGTGGACACGGTGGAGTGGAGGGACATCATGAGGGACCCGCGCCTGGAGCCGCTCGTCAGGGACAACGGCCGCGCCTGTGCGTGGGGACAGGGACACCGGCGGCTGGGCCACCCCTGCCTTGGGGGCACTGCACTTCGGGGTCACCCCGGCCTTTGGGGTCACTGCACCTCGGGGTCACTGCACTTTGGGGTCACCCCTGCCTTTGGGGCCACCACTGCCTTGGGGGCACTGCACTTTGGGTTCCCCCTGCCTTTGGGGTCACTGCACTTTGGGGTCACTGCACCTTGGGGTCACTGCACTTTGGGGCCACCCCTGCCTTGGGGTCACCCCTGCCTTGGGGTCACTGCACTTTGGGGTCCCCCCTGCCTTTGGGGTCCCCCCTGCCTTTGGGGTCACTGCACCTTGGGCTCACCCCTGCCTTTGGGGTCACTGCACTTTGGGGTCACCCCTGCTTTGGGGTCACTGCACTTTGGGGCCACCCCTGCCTTTGGGGCACTGCACTTTGGGGTCACCCCTGCCTTTGGAGTGACTTTGGGGTGGCTTTGGGGTCATCCCCGGGTTTTGGGTCAGCCCTGGCCTTGGAGTGGCTTTGGGGGTCACCTCTTGGTTTTGGGGTCGCCCCTGGGGCTGGGGTCATCCTATGGTTTGTGGTCACTTTGGGGCCACCTCTGGGGCTGGGGTCACTTTGGGGTGGCTTCAAGGTCATCCCTTGGTTTGTGGTCACTTTGGGGCCATCTCTTGTTTTTGGGTCACCCCTGGCCTTGGAATCACTTTGGGGTAAATCCTGGGTTTGGGGTGACCTTAGGGTGGCTTTGGGGTCACCGCTGGGTTTGTGGTCACTTTGGAGTAAACCCCTGGGTTTGGGGTGGCTTTGGGGTCACTCCTAGGTTTAGGGTCCTTTTGGAGTCCCCCTTGGGTTTAGGGTCACTTTGGGGGTGCCCCCTGGATTTTGGGGTCCCTTTGGGGTGACCTCTGGCTTTGGAGTGACCGCTGTTTTTGGGGTCCCTTTGGAATCCCTTTGGGGTCACCCCTTGGTTTGAGGCCCCCCTGTTTCTGGGGTCCCTTTGGGGTCCCTGTGGTGTCTCTTTCGTGTCCCCCTGTATTTGGGGTCCCCCTGTATTTGGGGTCCCCGGTTGTGACCCCGCTGCTGCCCTGTCCCGCAGGTCCCCCGTGCCATGAGAGCTGTGGTGGTCACTGCTGGGGGCCGGGCCCCGAGGACTGCCAGAAACGTGAGAGCCGGGGGTACCGGGGATACCGGGGATACCGGGGATACCGGGGGTACCGGGGGTACCGGGGGGGTTGTGGGGCTGGGCTGAGCCCCCCGGTGACCCCCGGTGTCCCCCCCGGTGTCCCCGCAGTGACCAAGACCATCTGCGCCCCGCAGTGCAACGGGCGCTGCTTCGGCCGCGCGCCCAACGAGTGCTGCCACGAGGAGTGCGCGGGCGGCTGCACCGGGCCCCTGCGCACCGACTGCTTCGTACGTCCGTCTGTCCGTGTGTCCGTGTGTCTGTGTGTGTGTCTGTCTGTCCATGTGTGTCTGTGCACCGGGCCCCTGCGCACCGACTGCTTCGTATGTCCGTCTGTCTGTGTGTCCGTGTGTCTGTGTGTCTGTCTGTGTGTGTCTGTGTGTGTGTCTGTGCACCGGGCCCCTGCGCACTGACTGCTTCATACGTCCGTGTGTCCATGTGTCCGTGTGTCTGTCTGTCTGTGTGTCTGTGTGTGTGTCTGTCCGTGTGTGTGTGTGTCTGTCTGTGTGTGTGTCCATGTGTCTGTCTGTGTGTGTGTGTGTGTCTGTCTGTCCGTGTGTGTCTGTGCACCAGGCCCCTGCTCACCGACTGCTTCGTACGTCCGTCTGTCCGTCTGTCTGTCTGTCTGTGTGTCTGTGTGTGTGTCCGTGTGTCTGTGTGTCCGTGTCTCTGTCTGTGTGTGTGTGTCTGTCCGTGTGTGTCTGTCTGTGCACCGGGCCCCTGCGCACAGACTGCTTCGTACGTCCGTCTGTCCGTCTGTCTGTCTGTCTGTGTGTCTGTGTGTGTGTCCGTCTGTCTGTCTGTGTGTCTGTGTGTGTGTCTGTCCGTGTGTGTCTGTGCACCGGGCCCCTGCGCACTGACTGCTTCGTACGTCTGTCTGTCTGTGTGTCCGTGTGTCTGTGTGTCTGTGTCTGTGTGTCTGTGTGTGTGTCTGTGTGTCTGTGCACTGGGCCCCTGCGCACCGACTGCTTCGTACGTCCGTCTGTCTGTCCGTGTGTCTGTCTGTGTGTGTGTCTGTGTACCGGGCCCCTGCACACCGACTGCTTCATACGTCCGTGTGTCCATGTGTCTGTCTGTGTGTGTGTCTGTGTGTGTGTCTGTGTGTGTGTCTGTGTGTGAGTCTGTGTGTCTGTGTGTCTGTGCGTCTGTCTGTCTGTGTCTCTGTGTGTCTGTCTGTGTGTCCGTCTGTCTGTCTGTCTGTGTGTCTGTGTGTCTGTGTGTCCGTCCGTGTGTCTGTCTGTGTGTCTGTGCACTGGGCCCCTGCGCACCGACTACTTTGTACGTCTGTGTGTCCGTCTGTCTGTCCGTCCGTGTGTCTGTGTGTCTGTCTGTCCGTGTGTCTTGTGCGTCTGTCTGTCTGTCTGTGCACCGGGCCCCTGTGCACCGACTGCTTCGTCCGTCTGTCCGTCTGTCTGTCTGTGTGTCTGTCTGTCCCTGCGCACGCACTGCTTCGTACATCTGTCTGTCTGTGCATCTGTTTGTCTGTCTGTCTGTCCATCTGCCCGTCCCTGCGCATGCACTGCTTTGTACGTCTGTCTGTCCGTCCGTCTGTCCATCCAGCTGTCTGTGTATCCACCCGCCCCTGTGTCCGTCCATCCATCCATCCATCCCTCCATCCATCCATCCATCCATCCATCCATCCATCCATCCATCCATCCATCCATCCATCCATCCATCCACCCGTCCACCTCCCCGTCCGTGTGTCCGTCTGTCCATCCATCTGTCCCCCGTGCCCACCCCGTGTCCACCCGCCCACCCCCGTGTCCGTCTGTCCGTCCCCAGGCCTGCCGCCACTTCAACGACAGCGGCTCGTGCGTGCCGCTGTGCCCGCAGCCCCTGATCTACAACAAGCTCACGTTCCAGCTGGAGCCCAACCCCGACACCAAGTACCAGTACGGGGGCGTCTGCGTGCGCCAGTGCCCCCGTGAGTGCGGCCGGGGGGCCCGGGGAGGGCACCGGGTTTGGGGGTGTTGGAGTTAAACCCCAATAGAGCCGGGTGGGACCTGCCTGGGCTTGCCCAGCCCTTGCTGCTTGACCAAGGGCGGCAGCTGTGGTGGTTTCACCTCAGAGACACCTTTGGCTGGCTGGGTATTGCAGCAAAAGTGAGGGTCCCACCTCAGGGGTCTCTTCCCTGATTGATCCAGCCAATTGGACGCTAAAATATTGAAATTAAATCCCAATATTGCCAAATGGGACGTGCCTGGGCTTGCCCAGCCCTTGCTGCTTGACCAAGGGCGGGAGCTGTGGTGGTTTCACCTCAGAGACACCTTTGGCTGGCTGGATTTTGCAGCAAAAGTGAGGGTGCCACCTCAGGGGTCTCTTCCCTGACTGATCCAGCCCCAGGATGGAGCTGCCTCACGTTGGGTGCCAATATATTGGAATTAAATCCCAATAGAGCCAAATGGGACGTGCCTGGGTTTGCCCAGCCCTTGCTGCTTGACCAAAGGCAGCAGCTGTGGTGGTTTCACCTCAGAGACACTTTTGGCTGGCTGGATATTGCAGCTGGGTGCTTGGGACAAGTCCAGGCTTGCAGGAGCTCAGGTTTACCTCTGGTGGAGAAGCTTTAAGGTGATGGTGAAGGAAAGGAGTCGGTTCTGCTGGAGGTTTTGGATCCAGAGCTTTATTCTGGCCTCTGAATGCAGCAACAGCTCCCACAGAACTCCCTGAGCCCGTGGCTGCTGCTCCTTTTAACCCTGGGGAGAGGGGCAGGGAAGGGGCAGGGAGCCACCAACCAGGCACAGGAGAGGAGGGACAAAGGGACAAAGGACACCTGGATGGCCCAATGTCCCCCCAGGGCATCTTCTGAACCTCACCAATCCCACGAGGCCCTTTCTGGAACGCCAGGACTGACGGGCAGCACCCAGCAGGGGCAAGGGAGGGGAAGGGAGAGGAGATTGGCACAGCTGGGGATGACTGAGAGGGGTTAATGCATCACACCAATGCAACAGGGGGGGACACGGGTGACCCCTGGCGTGTCCCTGTCCCCGTGCCCCTCCGCAGACAATTTCGTGGTGGACCAGAGCTCGTGCGTGCGCGCCTGCCCCAACGACAAGATGGAGGTGGAGAAGAACGGGCTGAAGATCTGCGAGCCCTGCGCGGGGCTGTGCCCCAAGGGTAGGGGCTGGGGGCGTTCTGGGGGTGCCCAGGGGGGTCTGGGGGGCTCTGAGACCCCCCCCTGACCCCTGCCTACCCCTCACAGCCTGCGAGGGCACCGGTGCCGGCAGCAAATACCAAACCGTGGACTCCAGCAACATCGACACCTTCATCAACTGCACCAAGATCCTGGGCAACCTCGACTTCCTCATCACGGGCCTGGAGGGGTGAGGGACGCAATTTGGAATTTGGGGGGGGGGGGTTTAGGGGGTGCAGCCCCCAGCCCCAGCCCCGCTGACGCCTCCTGTGGCCCCGCAGGGACCCCTGGCGCAACATCTCGGCGCTGGACCCCGAGAAGCTGAACGTGTTCCGGACGGTGCGGGAGATCACGGGTGAGGAGCGGGGGCTGCAGGTGCTGGGAGCCCCCTGGAGCCCCCCAGGACCCCCCTGAGCCCGGGGTGCGCCCGCAGGGTACCTGAACATCCAGTCCTGGCCCAAGCACATGCACAACTTCAGCGTCTTCTCCAACCTCGAGACCATCGGGGGACGGAGCCTCTACAAGTGAGGAGCCCCTGCTGCGTGTGCTGGGCCCCTCCCGGCATCTCTGATCCCTGAATTCCCTGCTTTCCCCTAATTCCTGCATCCCTGATCCCTGAATTCCCTGCTTTCCCTAATTCCTGCATTCCCGATCCCTGAATTCCCTGCTTTCCCCTAATTCCTGCATTCCCAATCCCTGAATTCCCTGTTTTCCCCTAATTCCTGCATTCCCGATCCCTGAATTCCCTGCTTTCCCTATTTTCTGAATTCCCAATCCCTGAATTCCCTGTTTTCCCTAATTCCTGCATCTCTGATCTCTGAATTCCCTGCTTTCCCCTAATTCCTGCATTCCTGATCCCTGAATTCCCTGCTTTCCCCTAATTCCTGCATTCCCGATCCCTGAATTCCCTGCTTTCCCCTAATTCCTGAATCTCTGATCCCTGAATTCCCTGCTTTTCCCTAATTCCTGCATTCCCAATCCCTGAATTCCCTGTTTTCCCTAATTCCTGCATCTCTGATCCCTGAATTCCCTGTTTTCCCTAATTCCTGCATCTCTGATCCCTGAATTCCCTGCTTTCCATAATTCCTGCATTCCCAATCCCTGAATTCCCCGTTTTCCCTAATTTCTGAATTCCCCATTTTCCCCAATCCCTGAATTCCCCATTTTCCCAACGCCTGAATTCCCCCTTTTCCCAATCCCTGAATTTCCCATTTCCCCAACCCCTGAATTCCCCGTTTTCCTCAATTCCCTCCTCCCCTCATCCCTGCATCCCTGCTTGTCCTGGCACCCTCCCTTCCCTCTGTCCTTGTCCGTCCCTCCGTCTGTCCCCTCCTCCCGCTCCCGCTTCATTCCCCGACTCCCGGAGCAGCTCCCGGTTCATTTCCCGGTTCCCGCTTCATCCTCCCGGTTCCCAGTTCCCGGTTCATCCTCCCGGTTCCCGCTTCATTCCCCGAATCCCGGAGCAGTTCCCAGTTCATCCTCCCGGTTCCCGGTTCATTCCCCGGTTCCCGGAGCAGCTCCCGGTTCATTTCCCGGTTCCCGCTTCATTCCCTGAATTCCGGAGCAGCTCCCGGTTCATTTCCCGGTTCCCGCTTCATCCTCCCGGTTCCCAGTTCCCGGTTCATCCTCCCGGTTCCCGCTTCATCCCCCGGTTCCCGGAGCAGCTCCCGGTTCATTTCCCGGTTCCCGCTTCATTCCCTGAATCCCGGAGCAGCTCCCGGTTCCCGGTTCATTTCCCGGTTCCCGCTTCATCCCGCGGCTCCCGGAGCATCCCCTCACTCCCGTGTCCCCCCAGCCCCCCAAATCCCGGTGTCGCTCCCCTCATCCCCCGTTCATTCCCCGACTCCCGGAGCATCCCCCGGACCCCCCCATCTCCCGTAGCCCCCCGTACCCCCCCAGCGCCCCGAATCCCGGTGTCGCTCCCCTCATCCCCGGTTCATTCCCCGACTCCCGGACCCC
This sequence comes from Agelaius phoeniceus, assembly GCF_051311805.1. NCBI lineage: Eukaryota > Metazoa > Chordata > Aves > Passeriformes > Icteridae > Agelaius > Agelaius phoeniceus. The sequence goes on from NW_027509949.1 coordinate 28,445, forward strand.
CCCTCGCTCCCGTAGCCCCCCGTGCCCCCCCCCAGCGCCCCGAATCCCGGTGTCTCGCTCCCCTCAGCCGCGGTTTCTCGCTGCTGATCATGAAGAACGAGAACGTGACCTCGCTGGGGCTGCGCTCGCTGCGCGAGGTGAGCGCGGGCCGCGTGTACATCACGGAGAACCGGCGGCTCTGCTTCCTGCACACCGTGCACTGGGCCGCGCTCAGCCGCAGCCGCGCCGACCTCGACATCCGCAACAACCGGCCCCGCAGCAAGTGCCGTGCGTGGGCAGGGCGGGGACGGGGCGTGGGAGCCCCCCCGGGAGCCCTCGGGGGCACCCGGACCCCAAACTGAGACCCCTGGTCTGTCCCATAGGGGAGGGGACATCATGGGGACCCCCAGATCCCGCACTGAACCGAGCCCCCCATTCCTAACACAGACCCCGGGACCCCTCAGGGACACCCAGACCCCAAACTGAGACCCCCGGTCTGTCCCATAGGGGAGGGGACATCATGGGGACCCCCAGATCCTGCACTGAACCGAGCCCCCCATTCCTTACACAGACCCCGGGACCCCTCAGGGACACCCAGACCCCAAACTGAGACCCCCGGTCTGTCCCATAGGGGAGGGGACATCATGGGGACCCTCAGATCCCACACTGAACCCCCATTCCCCCGGGCATGGGACCCCTCAGGGATACCCAGACCCCAAACTGAGACCCCCGGTCTGTCCCATAGGGGAGGGGACACTGGGACCCCCAGATCCTGCACTGAACCAGATCCTGAACCGAGCCCCCCATTCCTTACACAGACCCCGGGACCCCCCCGGGACCCCTCAGGGACACCCAGACCCCTTGAGAGGCCCCCGGTCTGTCCCATAGAGGAGGGGACATAGGGACCCCCAGATCCTCCACTGAACCCCCATTCCCCTGGGCATGGGACCCCTCAGGGACACCCAGACCCCAAACTGAGACCCCCGGTCTGTCCCATAGGGGAGGGGACATCGTAGGGACCCCCAGATCCTGCACTGAACCGAGCCCCCCATTCCTTACACAGACCCCTACACCCCCCCCGGGACCCCTCAGGGACACCCAGACCCCTTGGGAGCCCCCCAGTCTGTCCCATAGAGGAGGGGACATAGGGACCCCCAGATCCCACACTGAACCCCCATTCCCCCGGGCATGGGACCCCTCGAGGACCCCCAGACCCCTCCAGGGATCCCCTGTCCATCACATTAGGGAGGGGACACTGGGACCCCCAGACCCCTCCAGGGGCTCCCTGTCTGTCCCATAGGGGGGGACACACCAGGACAAATGGACCCCGGGCTGAGGGACCCCCCAGACCCTGCCCTGAGCCCCCTTTGTCCCCTCCATGTCAAGGGTGACCCCCAGCCCCACTCTGAGCATATGGGGGGGGGGGGAGTGACCCCAGCCCTGCTGTCCCCATGGGTGACCCCAGCCCCTCTCAGAGCCCCTGATGGGTGACCCCAGCCCCTGTCCCCATGGGTGCCCCCAGCCCCTCTGTGCCCCCAGCCCCTCTCTGTCCCCCCTGTCCCTATGGGTGCCCCCAGCCCCTCTCTGTCCCCATGGGTGCCCCCAGCCCCTCTCTGTCCCCCTGGGTGCCCCCAGCCCTGCTCTGTCCCCATGGGTGCCCCCAGCCCCACTGTCCCTGTCCCCATGGGTGCCCCCAGCCCCCTGTGCCCCCAGCCCCTCTCTGTCCCCATGGGTGCCCCCAGCCCCACTCTGTCCCCCCTGTCCCCATGAGTGCCCCCAGCCCTGCTCTGTCCCCATGGATGCCTCCAGCTCCTCTGTCCCCTGTCCCCATGGGTGCCCCCAGCCCCCAGCCCCTGTCCCCTGTCCCCATGGGTGCCCCCAGCCCCTGTCCCCATGGGTGCCCCCAGCTCCTCTGTCTCCTGTCCCCATGGGTGCCCCCAGCCCCTGTCCCCTGTCCCCATGGGTGCCCCCAGCCCCTCTCTGTCCCCATGGGTGCCCCCAGCCCCTGGGTGACCCCAGCCACTGTCGCTGTCCCCCCAGAGCAAGAGGGCAAGGTGTGTGACCCGCTGTGCTCGGCCGAGGGCTGCTGGGGCCCCGGGCCCGGGCAGTGCCTGTCCTGCCGCTTCTACAGCAGGAGGGGCGTCTGTGTGCCCACCTGCCGCTTCACCGAGGGGTCAGCGGGCACGGGGGCGTGGGGGGCACGGGGGACAAACAGGGCATGGGGGGCATGGGAGACAAACAGGGCATGGGGGAGAAAGGGGACAAACAGGGCATGGGGGACAAACAGGGCATGGGGGACAAGGGGGACACGGGGGACATGGGGGGTGTGGGGAACATGGGGGACATGGGGGACAAACAGGGCATGGGGCAGAAAGGGGACAAACAGGGCATGGAGGAGAAAGGGGACAAACAGGGCGTGGGGGACATGGGGGACAAACAGGGCAAGGGGGGACAAACAGGGCATGGGGGACAAACAGGGAATGGGGGACAAGGGGGACAAACAGGGCATGGGGGACATGGGGGACATGGAGGGCATGGGGGACAAGGGGGACAAACAGGGCGTGGGGGAGAAAGGGGACAAACAGGGCATGGGGGACATGGGGGAGAAACAGGGTGTGGGGGACATGGGGGACATGGAGGGCATGGGGGACATGGGGGGACAAGGGGGGTACGGGGAACATGGGGGGTGTGGGAAACATGGGGGCACTGGGGGACAAAGGGGACAAGAGGGGCACGGGGGGCACGGGGGACAAGAAGGGCACAGGGGGCACTGGGGACATGGGGGGCACTGGGGGGTGTGAGGGGCATGGGGGACAAAGGGGACATGGGGGCACAGGGGGGCACGGGGAACACAGGGGACAAGGGGGGTGTGGGCAACACAGGGAAATTGGGGATGTGGGGGGCACACGGGGGGCACTGCGGAGACCCTCGGGGTGGGCATTGGGGTGGGGGATCAGCCCTGTGACCCCCAGAATGGCCCTGTCACCCCCAGAGTGGCCCTGTCACCCCCGGGATGGCTGTCACCCCCAGAATGGCCCTGTCACCATCAGAATGGCCCTGTCACCCCCGGGATGTCCCTGTCACCATCGGGGTGACTCTGTCCCCCGCGGGATGTCCCTGTCACCCCCAGGATGTCCCTGTCCCCCCCGGGATGGCCCTGTCACCCCCGGGATGTCCCTGTCACCCACAGAACGGCCCTGTCACCCCAGAATGTCCCTGTCACCCCCAGAATGTCCCTGTCCCCCCCGGGATGGCCCTGTCCCCCCCGGGATGTCCCTGTCCCCCCCGGGATGTCCCTGTCACCCCCAGAACGGCCCTGTCACCCCCGGGATGTCCCTGTCCCCCCCGGGATGGCCCTGTCACCCCCAGAATGTCCCTGTCCCCCCCGGGATGTCCCTGTCCCCCCCGGGATGTCCCTGTCACCCCAGGGACGGCCCTGTCACCCCCGGGATGTCCCTGTCACCCCCAGAGTGGCCCTGTCACCCCCGGGATGGCTGTCACCCCCAGAATGGCCCTGTCACCATCAGAATGGCCCTGTCACCCCCGGGATGTCCCTGTCACCATCGGGGTGACTCTGTCCCCCGCGGGATGTCCCTGTCACCCCCAGGATGTCCCTGTCCCCCCCAGAATGTCCCTGTCACCCCCGGAATGTCCCTGTCACCCCCGGGATGGCCCTGTCACCCCCAGAATGTCCCTGTCCCCCCCAGAATGGCCCTGTCCCCCCCGGGATGTCCCTGTCCCCCCCGGGATGTCCCTGTCCCCCCCGGGATGGCCCTGTCACCCCCAGGATGTCCCTGTCACCCCCAGAACGGCCCTGTCCCCCCCGGGATGTCCCTGTCCCCCCCGGGATGTCCCTGTCCCCCCCAGAATGTCCCTGTCACCCCCGGGATGTCCCTGTCCCCCCCGGCTGGTGACGGTGCCACCCCGATGTGCCCCCAGGGACCCTCGGGAGTTCTCGCAGGGCGGCGAATGCACCGAGTGCCACCCGGAGTGCGAGCGCATCGACGGCGGCGGCGCCACCTGCAACGGCTCGGTACGGCCCGGCCGCGCCCCCCCCTTGTCCCCATTGTCCCCACAGCGTCCCCATTGTCCCCACATTGTCACCGCCCCCTCCGCAGGGCGCCGACACCTGCACGCGCTGCGCGCACTATCGCGACGGGCCGCACTGCGTGCAGCGATGTCCCGACGGGGTCCTGGGCGAGCGCGGCCCCATCTACAAATTCCCCGACGGGAGCCGCGAGTGCCGGCCCTGCCACGAGAACTGCACCCGAGGGTGCGTGCGGGGCTCGGGGGGATCGGGGACACAGAGACAGGGGGGGTTTGGGGGGTCCGGGAAGGGTGGGGGGGTCAGGGAGCCATGGCGGACATGGGGGGGTTTAGGGGACCCCGTGGAGGGGAGAGGGGGGGGCTCAAAAGGTCTTTGGGAGGAGGGTGGGGGTCCCAAAACCTCTTTGGGAGGAGGGTGGGGGTCCTAAAAGGTCTTTGGGAGGAGGGTGGGGGTCCCAAAAGCTCTTTGGGAGGAGGGTGGGGGTCCTAAAAGGTCTTTGGGAGGAGGGTGGGGGCCTTGGGGTATAATTTGGGGCAAGGTGGGGGTCCCAAAACCACTTTGGGAGGAGAGTGGGGGTCCCAAAACCAGTTTGGTAGGAGGGTGGGGGTCCCAAAAGCTCTTTGGGGAGCAGGGTGGGGGTCCCAAAACTTCTTTGGGAAGCGTCTTTGGGGGCCCTGGGCAGGTTGGGGGGCTCAGGACCCCACTTGGGACTCTGTGGAGGGCAGGGTGGGGGTCCCAAGACCTCTTTGAAGAGCAGGGTTGGGGTCTTGGGGCATCACTGGGGGCAGGGTGGGGGTCCTGGGGCATCATTTGGGGCAGGATTTGGGGACTCAGGACCTCACTGGTGCCATTTTGGGGTCTGGGGTCTCCGCTGGGGGGTCCCCCAGGGGCTGACTCCCATCTCCCTCCCCACAGGTGTGTGGGGCCGCTGCTGCGGGACTGCCTGGGGGACCCCCTGCCCGTGTCCAGGTACCATGGGGGGGTCCCGGGGGGTCCCGGGGGGCTGCGGGGACCCCGAGGGGCTGTGGGGACCCCGAGGGGCTGCGGGGACCCCGAGGGGCTGTGGGGACCCTAACCCTGTGCTTTTCCATGTCCTCATCCCTGTCCCTATTCCTGTCCCCGTTCCTCATCCCCGTCCCCATCCCGTCCGATCCCATCCCATCCTATCCCATCCCATCCCATCCCATCCCATCCCATCCCATCCCGTCCCATCCATCCCATCCCATCCCATCCCATCCCATCCCATCCCATCCCATCCCATCCCATCCCATCCCATCCCATCGCTGTTCCCATTTCCGCCCCATTCCCTTTCCCTTTCCCGTTCCTGTCCCCGTCCCATCCCCGTCCCCATCCCATCCCATCACCGTTCCCATTCCCATTTCCACCCCGTTCCCTTTCCCTTTCCCTTTCCCTTTCCCTTTCCCTTTCCCTTTCCCTTTCCCATCCCCGTTCCCATTCCCGTTCCCATCCCCACTCTGTTCCTGTTCCGATTCCCGTTCCCACCCCGGTCCTGCCTGATCCCGTTCCCATCCCCGTTCCCTTTCCCGTTCCCATCCCTGTTCCCTTTCCCATTCCTTTTCCCGATCCCGTTCCCATCCCCATCCCCGTTTGCGTTCCCGTCCCATCCCCACCCCATTCCCCTTCCCGTTGCCTTTCCCATCCCCGTCCCCGTCCCCGTTCCCATCCCCGTTCCCTTTCCCATTCCTTTTCCCGATCCCGTTCCCATCCCCACCTCATCCCCATCCCCATCCCCATCCCCGTCCCCGTTCCCATTCCCTTTCCCATCCCCATCCCCGTTCCCGCCCGGTTCCTGGTGCCGCAGGCGGGCCCCGACGCTGATCGCGGTCATGGTGGTCGGTGCCGTTTTCCTCTCGTGCTCGCTGGTGCTGCTGGCGCTGCTCTACTGGCGGGGCAAGAAGATCCAGAAGAAGCGGGCGATGCGGCGCTACCTGGAGCGGGGCGAGGTCAGCACCGGGGGCACCGGGAACGGCACCGGGGGAGCACCGGGGAGGCACCGGGAACGGCACCGGAGCGGCCCCGGGAGCGGCCCCAGGGCGGCGGGGAGGGGCGGGTCCTGCGTCCGGTCCTCGCCAGCCGCGTTCCTGTCCAGCCCCAGCTCTGCTTCCATCCCAGTCGCTCTCCGTCCTCATCCTGCTGTGCTCCTGTCCCTGTCCCTGTTCCCATCCCTGTCCCTGTCCCTGTCCCCGTCCCTGTCCCTGTCCCCATCCCTGTCCCTGTCCCTGTCCCCATCCCTGTCCCTGTCCCCATTCCCACACCATGTCCCCATTCCTGTCCTCGCTGCCACGCCATGTCCCCACCCTGTCCTTGTCCCCATGTCCACGCCGTGTCCCCATCCCTGTTCCCGTTCCCACACCGTGTCCCCATCCCCGTTGTCACACTGTGTCCCTGTCCCCATCCCTGTCCCCGCTGTCACACCGTGTCCCTATTCCTGTCCCTGTCCCCATGCCACGTCCCCGTCCTGTCCCTGTCCCCGCTGTCACGCCATGTCTCTGTCCCCATGCCATGTCCCCGCTGTCACGCCATGTCCCCATCCCTGTCCCTGTCCCCATTCCCACGCTGATGTCCCCGTCCTGTCCCTGTCCCTGCTGTCACGCCGTGTCCCTATCCCTGTCCCTGCTGTCACGCCGTGTCCCCGTCCCTGTCCCCGCTGTCACGCCGTGTCCCTGTCCCCATCCCTGTCCCTGCTGTCACGCCATGTCCCTGTCCCTGTCCCCATCCCTGTCCCTGTCCCCGCTGTCACGCCGTGTCCCTGTCCCCATTCCCACGCTGGTGTCCCTGTCCCCATCCCTGTCCCTGTCCCTGTCCCCACTGTCACGCTGTGTCCCTGTCCCTGTCCCCATGCCGTGTCCCTATCCCTGTCCCTGTCCCCATGCCGTGTCCCCGTCCCTGTCCCCACTGTCACGCCGTGTCCCCGCAGAGCCTGGAGCCACTGGACCCCAGTGAAAAAGCCAACAAGGTCCTGGCCCGGATCTTCAAGGAGTCGGAGCTGAAGCGCCTCAAGGTGCTGGGCTCGGGCGTCTTCGGCACCGTGCACAAGGTGGGGCCTGGGGAGGGGCTGAGGTGCCGGCCCATCAATCCCACCCCACTGATCCCATTGATCCCATTGATCCCACCCCAGTGATCCCATTGATCCCATCAATCCCACCCCAGTGATCCCATTGATCCCATCAATCCCACCCCAGTGATCCCATTGATCCATCTCATCAATGCCATCCCATCCCATTGATCCCATCAATCCCATTGATCCCATTCCATTGATCCATCCCATTGATCCCATCCCATTGATCTCATCCCATTCCATTGATCCCATCCTATTGATCCATCCCATTGATGTCATCCCATTCCATTGATCTCATCCCATTGATCCCAACCCATTGATCCCATCCCATCTCAAATCCCATTCCATAAATCCCATCGATCCCATCAATCTCATCCCACCAATCCCATCAATCCCATCAATCCCATCCCATTGATCCCATCCCATCCCATCTCAAATCCCATCCCACCCCATAACTCCCATAAATCCCATCTCATTAATCCCATTGATCCCATCCTATCCCATCCCATAAATCCCATCCCAAATCCCATAAATCTCACCAATCCCACCAATCCCACCCCAAATCCCACCAATCCCATAAATCCCATCCCAAATCCCACCAATCCCACCAACCCCACCAATCCCATCCTAAATCCCACCAATCCCATAAATCCCATCCCAAATCCCACCAATCCCACCAATCCCATCCCAAATCCCACCAATCCCACCGACCCCGCAGGGGATCTGGATCCCGGACGGGGATTCCATCAAGATCCCGGTGAGCATCAAGGTGATCCAGGACTGGAGCGGGCAGCAATCCTTCCACGCCGTCACCGACGTGAGTGTGGGGGCTCTGGGGGGCCCGGGGGTGCTCTGGGGGGTCCTCTCTGAGGCCAGGGCAATTTGGGGACACTCAGGGGGTGCTCCGGGTGTCCCCCTGAAGCCGGGGATGCTCTGGGGGTGCTTTGGGGACACTCCAGGGGTGCTCTTGATGTCCCTCTGGATCTGGGGCACCCCGGGCACGCTCTGGGTTTCTCCCTGGATCTGGGGACACTCGGGGACACTTTGGGGGTGCTCTGGGGGTTCTCTGAGTGTCCTCCTGAATCTGGGGAGGTTTGGGGGTGCTCTGGGGATGCTCTGGAGGTGCTCCAGGTGTCCCCCTGGATCTGGGGAGGTTTGGGGGTGCTCCAGGGGTGTTCTGGGGGTGCTCTGGGGGTGCTCTGGGTGTGCTCTGGGTGTCCCCCTGGCTCTGGGGAGGTTTGGGGACACTCTGGGGATGCTCCAAGGACACTCTGGGGACACTTTGGGGACACTCTGGGGAATGCTCTGGGGGTGCTCTGAGTGTCCCCCTGAAGCCGAGGATGCTCTGGGGGTGCTTTAGGGGTGCTCTGGGTGCCCCCTGGCTCTGGGGAGGTTTGGGGGTGCTCTGAGTGTCCCCCTGAAGCCGAGCATGCTCTGGGGGTTCTTTAGGGGTGCTCTGGGTGTCCCCCCTGGATCTGGGGAGGTTTGGGGATGCTCCAGGGGTGTTCTGGGTGTGCTCTGGGAATGCTCTGGGAATGACCCAGGGATGCTCTGGGTGTCCCCTGGCTCTGGGGAGGTTTGGGGATGCTCTGGGGAGGTTTGGGGGCGCTCTGGGGATGTTCCAGGGATGCTCTGGGTGTGCTCTGGGTGCCCCCTGGCTCTGGGGAGGTTTGGGGATGCTCTGGGTGTGCTCTGGGTGTCCCCCTGAAGCCGAGGATGCTCTGGGGGTGCTTTAGGGGTGCTCTGGGTGCCCCCCTGACTCTGGGGAGGTTTGGGGGCGCTCTGGGGATGTTCTGGGTGTGCTCTGGGGAGGTTTGGGGGCGCTCTGGGGATGCTCCAGGGATGCTCTGGGTGTCCACATGGATCTAGAGAAGTTTGGGGGTGCTTTAGGGGTGCTCTGGGTGCCCCCTGGCTCTGGGGAGGTTTGGGGGTGCTCTGGGGATGCTCCAGGCATGCTCTGGGTGTCCCTCCGGATCTGGGGAGGTTTGGGGATGCTCTGGGGATGTTCCAGGGATGTTCCAGGGATGTTCTGGGTGTGCTCTGGGTGTCCCCCTGGCTCTGGGGATGCTCTGGGTGTGCTCTGGGTGCCCCCTGGCTCTGGGGAGGTTTGGGGGCACTCTGGGGATGCTCTGGGTGTCCCCCTGGCTCTGGGGAGGTTTGGGGGCACTCTGGGGATGCTCTGGGTGTCCCCCTCGCTCTGGGGAGGTTTGGGGGCGCTCTGGGGAGGTTTGGGGGCGCTCTGGGGATGCTCCAGGCATGCTCTGGGTGTCCCCCTGGCCCTGGGGAGGTTTGGGGGCGCTCTGGGGATGCTCTGGGTGTGCTCTGGGGATGCTCTGGGTGTGCTCTGGGTGTCCCCCTGGCTCTGGGGAGGTTTGGGGGCGCTCTGGGGATGCTCCAGGCATGCTCTGGGTGTCCCCCCGGCTGTGGGGGTGCTGACCCTGTCCCCCCCAGCACATGCTGGCCATCGGCAGCCTGGATCACTCGTACATCGTGCGGCTGCTGGGGATCTGCCCGGGCCCGCAGCTGCAGCTGGTGACGCAGCTGCTGCCGCTGGGCTCGCTGCTCGACTACGTGCGCAAGAACCGCGGCGCCATCAGCCCCCAGCTGCTGCTCAACTGGTGCGTGCAGGTGGCCAAGGTCAGTGCCCGCGGGGCCACAGCCCTGCTGAGACCCCAAAACTGAGAGGGTGAGGGTTTGGGGTGGTTCCTGCACGTTCCTTCCATCCTAAATATTGAGGGTGAAGGGTTTGGGGTGGTTCCTGCCCGTTCCTTCCGTCCGAAAAACTGAGAGGGTGAAGGGTTTGGGGTGGTTCCTGTGTGTTCCTTCCATCCTAAATATTGAGGGTGAAGGGTTTGGGGTGGTTCCTGTGTGTTCCTTCCGTCCTAAATATTGAGGGTGAAGGGTTTGGGGTGGTTCCTGTGTGTTCTTTCCGTCCTAAAAACTGAGAAGATGAAGGGTTTGGGGTGGTTCCTGTGTGTTCCTTCCATCCTAAATATTGAGGGTGAAGGGTTTGGGGTGGTTCCTGCCCATTCCTTCTGTCTGAAAAACTGAGAGGGTGAAGGGTTTGGGGTGGTTCCTGTGTGTTCCTTTGGTCTTAAAAACTGAGAGGGTGAAGGGTTTGGGGTGGTTCCTGCCCATTCCTTCCATCCTAAATAATGAGGGTGAAGGGTTTGGGGTGGTTCCTGTGTGTTCCTTACGTCCTAAAAACTGAGAGGGTGAAGGGTTTGGGGGGTTCCTGCCTGTTCTTTCCATCCTAAATATTGAGGGTGAAAGGTTTGGGGTGGTTCCTGTGTGTTCCTTCTGTCCTAAATATTGAGGGTGAAGGGTTTGGGGTGGTTCCTACCCGTTCCTTTATATAAAAAAATAAGTATCGAGCATTTAATACAGCATTATCACCAATAACATGTACACATTCTATAAATTACAACAGAAATAGATGTCAAGTATTTTTTTTTTTTTAAATAAGACAAAAATTTCCTGTTGGCACCTCTCCCTCTCCTGTGTCTTAGGGGATGTACTACCTGGAGGGGCACTGCATGGTGCACAGGAACCTGGCTGTTATATTATGTATAATCCAATATATAACCAATATAATACACATATAATAAATATATTAATTAATTAATTAATTAAATATTAAAAATGAAACATTCTCCCCTACTTTTAGGGCATGTACTACCTGGAGGAGCACCGCATGGTGCACAGGAACCTGCCTGTTATATTATATATTTTACATTATGCTATATATAACCGATACTATACACATATAATAAATACAATAAATAAACAAATAAATAGATATTAAAAATTAAATTTTCCCCCCATTTTCAGGGCATGTACTACCTGGAGGAGCACCGCATGGTGCACAGGAACCTGCCTGTTATATTATGTATAATCCGATATATAACCAATATAATACACATATAATAAATACAATAAATACAATAAATAAATAACAAATATATTAAAAAATAAACTTTTCCACCTGTGTTCAGGGCATGTACTACCTGGAGGAGCACCGCATGGTGCACAGGAACCTGCCTGTTATATTATGTATAATCCAATATATAACCAATATAATACACATATAATAAATATATTAATCAATTAATTAAATAAATAATATTAAAAATTAAACTTTCCCCCCGTTTTCAGGGCATGTACTACCTGGAAGAGCACCGCATGGTGCACAGGAACCTGGCTGTTATATTATGTCTAATCCGATATATAACCAATATAATACACATATAATAAATATATTAATTAATTAATTAAATAAATATTAAAATTTAAACTTTCCCCCCGTTTTCAGGGCATGTACTACCTGGAGGAGCACCGCATGGTGCACAGGAACCTGGCTGTTATATTATATATTTTACATTATGCTATATATAACCGATATTATACACATATATTAAATATATTAATTAATTAATTATAAATAAATATTAAAAATTAAACTTTCCCCCCATTTTCAGGGCATGTACTACCTGGAGGAGCACCGCATGGTGCACAGGAACCTGGCTGTTATATTATGTATAATCCGATATATAACCAATATAATACACATATAATAAATACAATAAATACAATAAATAAATAACAAATATATTAAAAAATAAACTTTTCCACCTGTGTTTAGGGCATGTACTACCTGGAGGAGCACCGCATGGTGCACAGGAACCTGGCTGTTATATTATGTCTAATCCAATATATAACCAATATAATACACATATAATAAATATATTAATTAATTAATTAAATAGATATTAAAAATTAAACTTTCCCCCCATTTTCAGGGCATGTACTACCTGGAGGAGCACCGCATGGTGCACAGGAACCTGGCTGTTATATTATGTATAATCCGATATATAACCAATATAATACACATATAATAAATACAATAAATAAATAACAAATATATTAAAAAATAAACTTTTCCACCTGTGTTTAGGGCATGTACTACCTGGAGGAGCACCGCATGGTGCACAGGAACCTGCCTGTTATATTATATATTTTACATTATGCTATATATAACCGATACTATACGCATATAATAAATACAATAAATAAACAAATAAATAGATATTAAAAATTAAATTTTCCCCCCGTTTTCAGGGCATGTACTACCTGGAGGAGCACCGCATGGTGCACAGGAACCTGGCTGTTATATTATATATAATCCAATATATAACCAATATAATACACATATAATAAATACAATAAATAAATAACAAATATATTAAAAAATAAACTTTTCCACCTGTGTTTAGGGCATGTACTACCTGGAGGAGCACCGCATGGTGCACAGGAACCTGGCTGCCCGGAACGTGCTGCTCAAGTCGCCCAGCCAGGCGCAGGTGGCCGATTTCGGCATCGCCGACCTGCTCTACCCCGACGACAAGAAATACTTCTACAACGAGCTCAAGGTGGGGCTGGGGGCTGCCACCGCCGAGGGCCACCGGTGGGACCCCCAATGGCACCGGTGGGACCCCCAAATGGCACCGGTGGGACCCCCAAATGGCGCCGGTGGGACCCCCAAATGGCATTGGTGGGACCCCCAAATGGCACCCATGTCACCCCAAATGGCACCGGTGGGACCCCCAAATGGCATTGGTGGGACCCCCAAATGGCACCGGTGGGACCCCCAAATGGCACCCATGTCACCCCAAATGGCATTGGTGGGACCTCAAATGGCACCCAAATGGCACCCAAATGTCACCCCAAATGGCACCGGTGGGACACCCCAAATGGCATTGGTGGGACCCCCAAATGGCACCCATGTCACCCCAAATGGCACCGGTGGGACCCCCAAATGGCATTGGTGGGACCCCCAAATGGCACCAGTGGGACCCCCAAATGGCACCCATGTCACCCACAAGGGCGTTGGTGTCACCCCCAAGGGGCATCGGTGCGACCCCCAATGGCATTGGTGGGACCTCAAATGGCACCCAAATGGCACCCATGTCACCCTGAGATGGCATTGGTGGGACCTCAGATGGCACCCGTGTCACCCTGAAATGGCGTCGGTGTCACCAGCTCTGGGACACCCCAAATGGCATTGGTGTCACCCCAAATGGCACCGGTGGGACCCCCAAATGGCACCCATGTCACCCCAAATGGCATTGGTGGGACCCCCAAATGGCACCCAAATGGCACCGATGTCACCCTGAAATGGCGTCGGTGTCACCCGCTCTGGGACACCCCAAATGGCATCGGTGTGACCCCAAATGGCATTGGTGGGACCTCAAATGGCACCCAAATGGCACCGATGTCACCCTGAAATGGCGTCGGTGTCACCCGCTCTGGGACACCCCAAATGGCATTGGCGCCACACCCAAATGGCACCCATGTCACCCCAAATGACATCGGTGGGACCCCCAAATGGCGCCCATGTCACCCCAAATGGCATTGATGGGACCCCCAAATGGCACCCAATGGCACCCATGTCACCCTGAAATGGCGTCAGTGTCACCCCCAATAGCACCCATGTCACCCCAAATGCCATCGATGTCACCCACGCCACACCCATGGGATCCCCCAAATGGCATCGGTGTCACTCCACTCTGGGGCACCCAAAATGCCATCCTGTCACCCCAAATGGCATTGGTGCCATCCATTCTGGGACACCCCAAATGGCACCGGTGGGACCCCCAAATGGCATCGGTGTCACACCCAAAATGGGCATCGGTGTCACACCCAAAAGGGGCATTGGTGTCACACCCGAAAGGGGCATTGGTGTCACACCCAAGGGGCATCGGTCCAAAAGGGGCATTGGTGTCACACCCAAAAGGGGCATTGGTGTCACACCCAAAAGGGGCATTGGTGTCACCCATTCTGCCCCCTGGGCTCGCTCAAATGCCATCTGTGTCACCTGCTCTGTACCTCTGGGACCACCCTGACACCATTGTCCCCATGGTGTCCCCACGGTGTCCCCCCATTGTCCCCACGGTGTCCCCTCCTTCCCTGCAGACGCCCATCAAGTGGATGGCACTGGAGAGCATCCACTTTGGCAAGTACACGCACCAGAGCGACGTCTGGAGCTACGGTGAGCCCGCACCGCTGTCCCCAATGTCCCCAATGTCCCCAATGTCCCCAATGTCCTGTGCTGTCCACCAGTGTCCCCAATGTCCCCCGTGTGCCGTGCCCTGGTGTACCCCCGTGTCTCCTGCTGTCCCCCAGTGTCACTGACGTCCTGTGCTGTCCCTGCTCTCCCCTGCTGTCCCCTCTGTCCCTGATGTCCCTTGGTGTCCCCTGCTGTCCCTCTGCTGTCCATGCTGTCCCTTGCTATCCCCCACTGTCCCCAGTGTCCCCATGGCTCACAGCTGTCCCTGCTGTCCCCAGGGGTGACACTGTGGGAGATGATGACCTTCGGGGCCGAGCCCTGTGCCAGGATCCACCTGGCTGGGCTGTCCCTCTGTCCCCTGCTGTCCCCAGTGTCCCTGTGGCTCATGGGCTGTCCCCGCTGTCCCTCACTGTCCCTGCTGTCCCCAGGGGTGACACTGTGGGAGATGACGACCTTCGGGGCCGAGCCCTGTGATGGGATCCACCTGGCCGGGCTGTCCCCTGCTGTCCCCGGTGTCCCTGTTGTCCCAGCTGTCCCCTGCTGTCCCTCAGTGTCCCCAGTGTCCCCATGGCTCACAGGCTGTCCCCTGCTGTCCCTCACTGTCCCCTGCTGTCCCCAGGGGTGACACTGTGGGAAATGATGACCTTTGGGGCTGAGCCCTGTGATGGGATCCGCCTGGCTGGGCTGTCCTCAGTGTCCCCGGTGTCCCAGCTGTCCCCTGCTGTCCCCTGCTGTCCCTCAGTGTCCCCAGTGTCCCCATGGCTCACAGGCTGTCCCTCACTGTCCCTGCTGTCCCCAGGGGTGACACTGTGGGAGATGATGACATTTGGGGCCAAGCCCTACGCCGGGATCTGCCTGGCCGGGCTGTCCCTCTGTCCCCTGCTGTCCCCGGTGTCCCTGTGGCTCACAGCTGTCCCTCAGTGTCCCCTGCTGTCCCTCACTGTCCCTGCTGTCCCCAGGGGTGACACTGTGGGAGATGATGACCTTCGGGGCCGAGCCCTACGCCGGGATCCGCCTGGCCGAGGTTCCTGACCTGCTGGAGAAGGGCGAGCGGCTCTCGCAGCCCCAGATCTGCACCATCGACGTCTACATGGTCATGGTGAAATGTGAGCGGGGACACCGGGGGACACCGGGGGACACCGGGGTGGCACCAGGGCTGGCACAGGGCTGGCAGGGTCCTGCTGTTGTCCCCAGAGCTGCCACCAGGGTGTAACCACGACTGTCCCCAGGGTATCACCAGGGCTGTCCCCAGGGCTGTCCCCAGAGCTGTCCCCAGAGCTGGCACCAGGCTGGCACCAGAGATGCCACCAGGGCTGGGCAGGGTCCTGCTGCTGTCCCCAGAGTTGTCCCCATCCCTAGGCAGGGTCCTAGCAGTGTCCCCACTCCTGTGACCAGGTCCCTGCCGTGTCCCCATGCCCAGAGCCGTGTCCTGGCCGTGTCCCTGTCCCCAGGCAGGGTCCTCACTGTGACCAGGTCTCTGTCACGTCCCCGTTCCCGTGGCCACGTCCGAGTCCTGTCCCAGGCTGTGTCCTGGCCGTGTCCCCACCCTGTGACCGTGTCCCTGTCCCCCAGGGCTGTGTCCCCAGCCCATGTCCCTGTCCCTGTCCCCCAGGGCCCTGTCCCCATTCCTATGGCCGTGTCCCCACCCTGTGACCGTGTCCCTGTCCCCCAGGGCCGTGTCCCTGTCCCCAGCCCATGTCCCTGTCCCTGTCCCTGTCCCCAGCCCTGTGTCCCTGTCCCCAGCCCTGTGTCCCTGTCCCCAGCCCGTGTCCCTGTCCCTGTCCCCACCCCGTGTCCCTGTCCCCAGCCCATGTCCCTGTCCCCAGCCCTGTGTCCCTGTCCCCAGCCCGTGTCCCTGTCCCTGTCCCCGTCCCTGTCCCCAGCCCTGTGTCCCTGTCCCCAGCCCGTGTCCCTGTCCCTGTCCCCGTCCCTGTCCCCAGCCCGTGTCCCTGTCCCTGTCCCCCAGGGCCGTGTCCCCAGCCCATGTCCCTCTCCCCAGCCCCGTGTCCCTGTCCCCGTCCCCGTCCCTGTCCCCAGCCCATGTCCCTCTCCCCAGCCCCGTGTCCCTGTCCCCATCCCCGACCCTGTCCCCAGCCCCGTGTCCCTGTCCCCACCCGTGTCCCTGTCCCTGTCCCCCAGGCTGGATGATCGATGAGAACATCCGCCCCACTTTCAAGGAGCTGGCCAACGAGTTCACCCGCATGGCCCGGGACCCCCCGCGCTACCTGGTCATCAAGGTGAGCCCCCAAACCCCCCCAGGACCCCCCAGAACTCCCCAGAGCTACCTGGTCATCAAGGTGAGCCCCCCAAACCCCCCCCAGGACCCCCCAGAACCCCCCAGAGCAACCTGGTCATCAAGGTGAGACCCCCAAAACCCCCCAGACCCCAAAACCCCCAACCCCTGATCTGTTCTCCGCCCTCCCCACACCTGGTGACCAAGGTGAGCCCCCAGACCCCCCCAGACGCCCCAGACCCCTCAGACCCCCAACCTTGACCTAGGACCCCCCCTCACCTGGTGACCAATGTGAGCCCCCTCTCCAGACCCCTCAGACCCCCCAGACCCCAAAACCCCCAACCCTGACCCATTCTTCCCCCCACTTCCCATATCTGGTGACCAAGGTGAGCCCCCCAAACTCCCCCCAAAACCCTCCCCAAACTCCCCCCAAAACTCCCCCAAACTCCCCCCAAACGCCCCCCAGACCCCCCGAGACCCCAAAACCCCCAACCCTGACCCACTGTCCCCCATACCTGGTGACCAAGATGAGCCCCCAAACCCCCCAAATCCCCCCAAAACCCCCCAAAACCTCCCCAGACCCCCATCCCTGACCCTTTCCCCCCCATACCTGGTGACCAAGATGAGCCCCCCAAACCCCCCCCAAACGCCCCCAGACCCCCCAAAACCCCCATCCCTGACCCCACTCCCCCATCAGGAGAGCGGGGCCGCGCCCCCCGGCGAGCCCCCCCCCCTGAGCGAGAAGGAGCTGGACGAGGTGGAGACGCTGGAGCTGGAGGAGGAGGAGGAGGAGGAGGAGGAGCTGGACGGGACCTTCGGCCTCGCGCCCGGGCTGGGCCCGCAGCGCCCCCGCGGCAGCTGCGCCCGGGTGAGACCCCCGGGGGAAATGGGGGGGAAAATGGGGGAGAATGGGGGGATTGGGAAAAGGGGAAATGGGGGAAATGGGGGGATTGGGAAAGGGGGAAATGGGGAGAATGGGGGGGAATGGGGGGATTGGGAAAGGGGGAAATGGGGAAATTGGGAAAGGGGGAAATGGGGCAGAATGGAGGGATTGGGAAAAGGGGAAATGGGGAAATTGGGAAAGGGGGAAATGGGGGAGAATGGGGGGATTGGAAAAAGGGGAAATGGGGAAATTGGGAAAGGGGGAAATGGGGGAGAATGGGGGGAGAATGGGAAAGGGGGAAATGGGGGGGAATGGGGGGATTGGGAAAGGGGGAAATGGGGGAAAATTTGGGGATTGGGAAAGGGGGAAAGGGGGAAATGGGGGAGAATGGGGGGAGAATGGGAAAGGGGGAAATGGGGGGGAATGGGGGGATTGGGAAAGGGGGAAATGGGGGAGAATGGGGGGATTGGGAAAAGGGGAAATGGGGGAGAATGGGGGGATTGGAAAAAGGGGAAAATGGGGGAATTGGGAAAGGGGGAAATGGGGGAGAATGGGGGGATTGGGGGATTCAGAGGGTTCGGGGGCATTGGGGGGATTGGGGGGATCGGGGGCATTGAGGGGATTGGGGGAGATCGAGGGGAATGGGGGGGCCTCGGGGATGTCACCGCGGTGTCCCCATGATGTCCTGGTGGTGTCTCCCCCATGTCCCCTTGGTGTCCCCTCAATGTCCCCTCGGTGCCAGTCCCCCGTGTGTCCCCCCCGGGTCCCCTCAGTGTCCCCTCCTGTGTCCCCTCGGTGTCCCTTCGGTGCCAGCCCCGGTGTCCCCATGTCCCCTCGGTGTCCCCCCCGTGTACCCTCGGTGTCCCCATGTCCCCTCGGTGTCCCTCCCGTGTCCCCTCGGTGTCCCCTCGGTGCCAGCCCCGCTGTCCCCCGGTGTCCCCGCAGAGCCCGAGCCTGCTGAGCGCCCCCGCCGGGTACATCCCCATGAACCAGCCCGGCCTGGGCTGTGCCCGACAGGTACCGGGGGCTGGGGGGGCTCTGGGGGCAGATTTGGGGGGGCTCTGGGGGTTTGGGGGCTCGGGGGTTGGGGTCTCGTTGGGGTCTCCCCCTGTTACTATCGTGTACCCACGTTGGGGGGGGGTCCTGGGGCAGATTTGGGGTCCCCGGAGGCAGATTTAGGGTGTCCCCCCTGACCCCCTCTCCCTGTATCCCCAGCCCGGGGGGGTCCCGGGGCAGGTTTGAGATCTCAGGGCGGTTTTGGGGTCCTGACGCAGGTTTGGGGTCCCCGGGGCAGATTTAGGGTGTCCCCCCCGACCTCCTCTCCTCGTATCCCCAGCCCGGGGGGGTCCCAGGGTGGGTTTGGGGTT
The DNA here is from genome assembly GCF_051311805.1 of Agelaius phoeniceus. Classification (NCBI taxonomy): domain Eukaryota; kingdom Metazoa; phylum Chordata; class Aves; order Passeriformes; family Icteridae; genus Agelaius; species Agelaius phoeniceus. The sequence goes on from NW_027509949.1 coordinate 47,100, forward strand.
CCCAGGGTGGGTTTGGGATCTCAGGGCAGGTTTGGGATCTCAGGATGGTTTTGGGGTCCTGGGGCAGGTTTGGGATCTCAGGATGGTTTTGGGGTCCTGGGGCAGGTTTGGGATCTCAGGGCGGTTTTGGGGTGTCCCCCCTGACTCCCCCCCTCCCCGTATCCCCAGCCCGCGGGGTCCCAGGGTGGGTTTGGGATCTCAGGGCAGGTTTGGGGTCCCCGGGGGCAGATTTAGGGTGTCCCCCCTGACTCCCCCCTCTCCCCGTATCCCCAGCCCGCGGGGTCCCAGGGTGGGTTTGGGTTCCCAGGGCGGTTTTGGGGTGTCCCCCCTGACTCCCCCCCTCTCCCCGTATCCCCAGCCCGCGGGGTCGCGCCCGCCGCGCCGCTCCCGGCAGGGCTCGCTGGGCCGGACGGTGTCCGAGTGCTCCGAGGGTCGCGGCACCGCCTCGGAGCTGGAGCTGGGGGGCTCGGGGGGGTCCCTGGGGGGGTCCCTGTGCCGCAGCCTCCGCTCCAGGGGCGGGGACAGCGCGTACCTGTCCCAGCGGGAGAGCCTGCAGCCCCCGCCGGGGCCCGGCTCCGAGGGCAGCGAGGAGGACCCCAACGGATACGTGAGCCCCACCTGCGCCCTGCGAGGTCAGGGGGGGCCCTGGGGGGGTCCCATCCTGCTGGGATGGGGCTGGGGGGTTCGGGGAGGGGGGGGTTGCATCCCTTTAGGTCGGGTTTTAGGGTTCCCCCTGTCCCTGGGGGTATTTGTGGGGGTCCCGTCCTGCTGGGATGGGGCTGGAGGTCTTGGGGAGGGGGGGTCGTACCCCATTGGGTCGGGTTTTAGGGTTCCCTCTGTCCCTGGGGGTATTTGTGGGGGTCTCATCCTGCTGGGATGGGGCTGGGGGCTCCCCTTATGCCTGGGGGTCTTGGGGAGGGGGCGTCACATCCCATTGGGTCGGGTTTTAGGGTTCCCCCTGTCCTTGAGGGTCTTTATGGGGGTCCCATCCTGCTGGGATGGGGCTGGGGGGTTCGGGGACGGGGGGGGTCGCATCCCTTTGGGTCGGGTTTTAGGGTCCCCCCTGTCCCTGGGGGTCTCTGTGGGGGTCCCATCCTGCTGGGATGGGGCTGGGGGGCTTGGGGAGGGGGCGTCACATCCCTTTGGGTCGGGTTTTAGGGTCCCCCCTGTCCTTGAGGGTCTTTATGGGGGTCCCATCCTGCTGGGATGGGGCTGGGGGGCTTGGGGAGGGGGGGGTCGCATCCCTTTGGGTCGGGTTTTAGGGTCCCCCTGTCCTTGGGGGTATTTGTGGGGGTCCCATCCTGCTGGGATGGGGCTGGGGGCTTCCCTTATGCATCGGGGGGGTCTTGGGGAGGGGGGGTCACATCCCTTTGGGTCGGGTTTTAGGGTCCCCCCTGTCCTTCAGGGTCTTTGTGGGGGTCCCAACCTGCTGGGATGGGGCTGGGGGGTTCCTTTATGCATCGTGGGGGTCTTGGGGAGGGCGGGGGGGGGGTCTCGTCCCATTGGGTTGGGTTTTGGGGCTCCCCGCGTCCATGGGGGTCCTTATGGGGGGGGTCTGTCCTGTTGGATCAGGTTTTGGGGCTTTTGTCTGTGGGGGTTTAGAGAGGGAGGGTCCCATCCCTTTGGGGAGGGTCCCATCCCTTTGGGTTGGGTTTTGGGGTTTCCTCTGTCCTTGGGGGTCCCTTTGGGGAGGGTCCCATCCCACTGGGTTGGGTTTTGGGGCTCCCCCCGTTCATGGGGGTCCTTACTGGGGGCTCTGTCCCACTCGAATGGGGCTGGGGGTCTTGGGGAAAGGGCGGGGGGGGTTCCCCAATCCATTGGATCGGGATTTGGAGCTCCCTCCATCTGTGAGGGGCCTTTTGGGAGGGGTCCCATCCCATTGGGTGGGGTTTTGGGGCTCCCCCTGTCCGTGGGGTCCTTTAGGGGAGGGGTCCCATCCCACTGGGTTTGGTTTTGGGGTTTCCTCTGTCCTTGGGGGTCCCTTTGGGGGGTGGTCCCATCCCATTGGGTGGGGTTTTGGGGCTCCCCCTGTCCCTGGGGGTCGTTTTGGGAGGGGTCCCATCCCATTGGGTGGGGTTTTGGGGCTCCCCCTGTCTGTGAGGGTCCTTTTGGGAGGGGTCCCATCCCATTGGGTTGGGTTTTGGGGCTCCCCCTGTCCTTGGGGTCCTTTAGGGGAGGGGTCCCATCCCATTGGGTGGGGTTTTGGGGCTCCCCCCATTCATGGGGGTCCTTACTGGGGTCTCTGTCCCACTGCATTGGGTCTGGGGTCTCCTCCCAGTTCATGGGGGGCCTTACTGGGGCCCCACTAGATCGGGTCTGGGGGGTCCCATCCTGCAGGGTTTGGGGTTCCCGTGGTTCCGGGGGGGGGTCCTACCCCTAATTTTGGGGGGTCCCTGTGCCTCTGGGGGGGTCCCTGTCCATTTTTGGGGTTTGGGGGCTCATTTAGGGTAAACTCCTTTAGGATTTTAGGATTTTAGGACCCCCGTGAGGTCTCGGGGCTGGGGGAGGGTCCTGACCTTTATCTGCCCCCTCCCCTCCAGACCCCGCCGGGTGCTCGGTACCGGATGCCGGTGAGGAGGATGAGGATGAGGATGAAGAGTACGAATACATGAACCGGCCCGCCCAGCCCCGCCCGGCCTCGCTGGAAGAGCTGGGCTACGAATACATGGAACTGGGGGGCTGCGACCCCCCCCCTCGAGGAGCGGGGAGACCCCCGGGACCCCCCAAAACCGAGGCTGACCGCGGAGAGGAAGAGGAGGAGGAGGAGGGAGACGAAGAGGAGGAAGATTACGAATACATGAACAAACAACCGCGGCTCAGCCGCTCCCTCCGCCACCACCACGGCTACACCGAGATGAGGCCGGGGGACCCTCCCGCGACCCCCGCCCGCCTTGAGGAAGGGGAGGATGAGGAGGGCGAGGAAGGTTACGAGGAGATGGAGGCGGTGCTGCGGCCCCGGTGCCGCCCCCTGCCCATGAAGCCCCTGCGGAGCTTGGAAGCCTCGGACTGCGCCTTCGATAACCCCGACTATTGGCACAGCCGCCTCTTCGCCAAGGCCCGCCGGACTTAGGGGGGACCCCTCCCCAAATTGGGGGGTGGGGGGCTCGCAGTGAATATGAAGGATCCCCCTCACCCCCAGCCCAACCCCCCCAGCCGCGTTTGGGGGTCTCTCTGTGACTTTTTTTGCCTTTTTTTTTGCCTTTTTTTCCACTCTCTCCCTGGGTTTTTTTTACGCCCCCCCCCAGGAGACCCCTCCCCATTTTTTCCTTCCTCCCCCTCCCATTTTTTCCTTCCTCCCCCTCCCATTTTTTCCCCTTCCTCCTCCCTCATTTGGGGTCTCGGGGGTCCACGCGTGGGATTTCTGAAGGACCCCAGACTCATTTTATTTTCATTTTATCAGTGAAGGTTTGGGGGTGTCCTGGGATCCTTTTTTTTCCTCTTCCTTCCCGTTTTTTTTTTACGCCCCCCCCCCCCCCCCCAGGAGACCCCTCCCCATCTTTTCCTCCCCCTCCCATCTTTTCCTTCCACCCCCTCCCCATTTTTCCTTCCTCCTCCTCCTCCTCCCTCATTGAAGGTGCTCCCCAAATCCCTGGGGGGGGGGTCTGGGGGATCCCTGGGAGAATTTGGGGTCTCTTGAGGACCCCAGACTCATTTTATTTTCAGGTTCACCCTGCTGAGTGAAGGTTTGGGGGTGTCCCCCGCCCCCTGAGGTGGGGGGGACCCCTGGGATCCCTTTTTTGGGGGGGTTTCTCCTTTTTTGGGGGGTTTCTCCCCGGTTTTTCGGGTTGGGGGAGCCCCCGCTCAGGGATCACCCCCGGCCCCGGGGGTCGCGCGGGATGAATGAAAATAAAAGAATTTGAATAAAAAACGTCCGGGATGAGGCTTGGGGGGGTCCGGGAGGGGATGGACCGGCGGATACCGGAGAGGAGACCGGGACCAAGGTCCGGGCACGGCGACAGCCCCGGTGCCGGTACCGGGGGCGGGGTCATGGGGGGAGCACCGGACAGGGGGGTCCGGCGGGGTTGGAACCGTGGGGATGAAGCCGATGGGTGAGTCCGGTGTCACCGTCCGGGGGGACAGCAGGGACCGGTCCCGGTGTGGCCGCGGTGCCGGTGCTGGGGGGTAACGGGGCTGAGTGGGGCGGGGGTGGCGGGTCTGGGGGTTGTGAGTGAGAGCGGTGCTGCAGGGTTGAATCAGGAACATGCTGGGGACCCCAAAAGCGGAGGGAGGGGCAGATCCACCGCTCCCGGTGCGCTCCCGGTACCGAAATTCCCGTTCCCTCCTCCCGCCTACATCCCCCAACACCCCCTGCGCGCAACTTCCGCTTTCACTCCCGCCTCCTCTCGCGAGAGCCGCGCTGCACGCCGGGAGTTGCAGTCCGCGGGGGCGGGGCTGCGCACACCACACCCCCGTCCGGGGCTTTGCGCGCGGGGCCCGCCGGGAGTTGTAGTCCGGGGGGGCGGGGAGGACTCGCGTTCCCAGCGTGCCGCGCGCGGAGCCCGCGCTCTGCCCTGCTCGCGCCTCCGGCTCGCGGTCCCGGGGGCTCCTCAGCGCCGGGCGGGGTGGGGGGAAGCTCGAGCAGGCCCGGGGGGCTCCGGGGGGCTCGGCGGGGCTCCCACCATGTCGGGCGAGGAGGAGGCCACCGAGCTCACCATCGCCGAGGACCTGGTGGTCACCAAGTACAAGATGGGGGGGGACATCGCCAACCGTGAGTGCTGGGCCGCGGTCGGGATGGAGGGGGTGGGGGGGGGCGCTGAGGGGAAAGCGCTGAGGGGGAAGCGCTGAGGCCCGGGGAGAAGCGGCCGGGCCTGAGGGTGAAACCCCCGCGGGTGAGACCCCCGGGTTGGGGAGCGGTGTTTGGGGCTGGGGGGAGCTGTGCCGGTGTGACCCCCCCGGCCCTACCCCCGGTACGGCGGGAGGCTCCCGGTGCTGGCGGGGCCCGGCCCCGCGCGGCCGCCGCCGCCGCTGCCGGCACGTGGTACCGCGCCCCACGTGCACCGGGGGAGCGGGGCCGGGCCTGCCGCCCCCCCCGTCCCCGGTGCTCCAGACCCCGCCGGTGCCGCTTTTGTTCACGTGTGACCCCCCCGGCCCATCTCCGGTACCGGAGAGGGGGGGCTGAACACCGAGGTGGCGGCGGGGACGGGACGGGAGTGGGGGAGCCGCAGGTGGGGGGGCCTGGAGGGAACGGGGCTGCTCCGGGAACGGGGCTGTGCTGGGAATGGTGGGGTCCGGGTCTGGGAATGGGGCACGGAACCGGTCTGGGGGTCCTGTCCCGGGAACGAGACCTCGTACCGGGAACGGGGCTCCAGTTCTGGGGGTTCCGTCCCAAGAACGGGATCCTGTCCCAGGAACGCGGCTCCGGTTCTGGGAACACGGTCCGGTTCTGGGAATGGGGATCCAGCCCCGGGAACGGGATCCAGTCCCGGGAATGGGGTCCGGTTCTGGGAACGGGGGTCCGGTTTTGGGACTGGGGTCCCGAACCGGTCTGGGGGTCCTGTCTCGGTCAGGATGGGGGTCCTGTCCCGGGAATGAGGCTCCGGTGTTGGGAATGGGGTCCCGAACCGGTCTGGGGGTTCCGTCCCAGGAACGGGGGTCCTGTCCCGGTAACAGGATCCGGTTCTGGGAACGGGGGTCCTGTCCCGGGAACGGGGTCCCGAACCGGTCTGGGGTTCCCGTCCCGGTCAGAACGGGGGTCCTGTCCCGGGAACGGGGCTCCAGCCGCTGCCCCCAGCCCCGCCAGGCTCTGCCCCCTCCTTTCCTCTCCCGGTTATTTTTTAAGGCCATTCCCGGTGTCCCGGCTCCCGGGACCGCCCGGACCGGTTCCGCGGGGCTCCCCGGTGTCCCCACCCCGCTTCCTGCTGACTGCGGAGCTTCTTTGGAGCCGCCGGTGGCCCGGGAGGCGCCTCGGGAGCCGGGATTCCCTTCGGGAAGGGAGGGAAGTTTGGCCGCCTCCCATCCCGGGGGGAAAGGCAGCTCCCAGCAGGTTGGGAAGAGCAAACACACACAAAAAAACCCAAAAAACAAAACGGCAAAAAAACCGCAAAAAAACCCCACAGAAAGAACAAACATACACACAAAAAGTCCGGCAAAAAGACCCTTGCAGCTGTCGGTTTTTAGGGATAAAAAGTTCCTCAACTCCCTAAAAAACATCGGGAAGGAGAGAGGAATTCCAGGAGTTCCTGTTCATCTGATCCCCTGGAATGCTCTGAGGGTTTTTCCCCTTTATCTGCTTTTATTTTTTTATTATTATTATTTTTTTTTTTCCCTCTCCCTGTTTGTTTTATTCCCCCTCCGTGTCCCGCCGGGGCTCTTATCAGCAATGTTATCCTGGCTTTGAAATATTCCCAACTTTCCCATGGAAAAGTGCTGGGATCTGAAGGCCTTGCACAGGTGACAGAGGCACAGGAATTCTGAGGATTCCTGGGAATTCTGAGCACCCTGGGACAAAGGGGGAATGGGAGGGCACATTCCAGCACCCCTGAATGTTTTAGGATCCCATTCCAAGATCCCTGAATATTTTGGGATCCCATTCCAGGATCCTAGAATGTTTTAGGAATCCCTTGCCAGAATCCCAAAATATTTTGGGATCTCATTCCAAGATCCCAGAATGATTTGGGATCCCATTCCAGCACCCCAGAATACTTTAGGAATTCCAGTCCAGAATCTCAGAATATTTTGGGATCCAAGTCCAGCATCCCTGAATATTTTAGGGTCCCATTCCAGGATCCCAGAATATTTTGGGATCTCATTCCAAGATCCCAGAATATTTTAGGAATCCCTTTCCAAGATCCAGAATATTTTGGGATCCAAGTCCAGCATCCCTGAATATTTTAGGGTCCCATTCCAGGATCCCAGAATATTTTGGGATCTCATTCCAAGATCCCAGAATGTTTTAGGATCCCATTCCAGGATCCCAGAATATTTTGGGATCTCATTCCAAGATCCCAGAATGTTTTAGGATCCCATTCCAGGATCCCAGAATATTTTAGGAATCCCTTTCCAAGATCCAGAATATTTTGGGAATCCCTTTCCAAGATCCCAGGATATTTTGGGATCCTATTCCAGTATCCCAGAATATTTTAGGAATTCCAGTCCCGGATCCCAAAATATTTTAGCATCCAATTCCAGCATCCAATTTAGGATTCCTTTCCAGGATCCCAGAATATTTCAGGATCCCATTCCAGAATCCCAAAATATTTTGGGATCCAATTCCAGGATCCCAGAATATTTTGAGATCCCATTCCAGGATCCCAGAATATTTTAGGATCCCATTCTAGAATCCCAAAATATTTTGGGATCCAATTCCAGGATCCCAGAATATTTCAGGATCCCATTCCAGAATCCCAAAATATTTCGGAATCCAATTCCAGGATCCCAGAATATTTTGGGATCCCAGTCCAGGATCCCAGAATATTTTAGGATCCCATTCCAGAATCCCAAAATATTTTGGGATCCAATTCCAGGATCCCAGAATATTTTGCGATCCCAGTCCAGGATCCCAGAATATTTTAGGATCCCATTCCAGAATCCCAAAATAATTTAGGATCCTATTCCAGCATCCCAAAATATTTTAGGATCCCATTCCAGCATCCCAAAATATTTTGGGATCGGCCCCGTGCAGGGAGCTGGATGAGCTCTGGGGCCACCTCTTTTGCCCAAGGCAGGCTGGAATTCCTGCTGGGTTATTTTGGGAGTGGAGCATTCCCCAAACATCCTGGGGCATTCCCTGAGTCAGCCCAGGGAAAACTGGGACTTGTGGGGTGGCCTTTGATGTGTCCCAGTCATTCCCAAACCTGTTCCCATGGATTCCTTGGAAAACTGGGACTCGTGGGGTGGCCTTTGATGTGTCCCAGTCATTCCCAAACCTGTTCCCATGGATTCCTTGGAAAACTGGGACTCGTGGGGGGGTGGCCTTTGATGTGTCCCAGTCATTCCCAAACCTGTTCCCATGGATTCCTTGGAAAACTGGGACTCATAGGGGGGTGGCCTTTGATGTGTCCCAGTCATTCCCAAACCTGTTCCCCCTGAGCTCTGACTTGTCCCGAAGGAATTTGGCAGCGTGGCGCTTCCCTCTTCCCAAAAAAGGGAAATAAATAAAATAGAATATGTGTTTATTCATATATATATATATATATATAAAAGATAGGAATGAGTGAAATGAAAAAAATGAATTAAAACAAAATTTAGGCCTTTCCCGGGTGTGGGATCTCGGGAATAGGATTTGAGGTGTTGGATTTGGGGTTGTGAATCCATGAAAGGGGTGGGTACCCCATGAAAGGGATGGGAAACCCATGAAATGGATGGGAATCCCATGAAAGGGATGGGGACCCCATGAAAGGGATGGAAGCCCCATGAAATAAATGCGAACCCCACGAAAGGGGTGGGAACCCCATGAAATAAATGGGAACCCCATGAAAGGGATGGGGACCCCATGAAATTATTGGGAATCCCATGAAATAAATGGGAATCCCATGAAATCAATGGGAATCCCATGAAATCAATGGGAATCCCATGAAATTATTGGGAACCCCCTGAAATGTATGGGGACCCCATGAAAGGGATGGGAACCCCATGAAAGGGATGGGAACCCCATGAAATAAATGGGAACCCCCTGAAATGAATGGGAACCCCATGAAATAAATGGGAACCCCATGAAAGGGATGGGAACCCCATGGGAACCCCATGAAATGTGTGGAAATCCCATGAAATGGATGGGAACCCCAAAAAATCAATGGGAACCCCATGAAATGGATGGGAACCCCATACAATCAATGGGAACCCCATAAAATGGATGGGAATCCCATGAAATTATTGGGAATCCCATGAAATTATTGGGAATCCCATGAAATGTATGGGGACCCCATGAAAGGGATGGGAACCCCATGAAATAAATGGGAACCCCATACAATCAATGGGAACCCCATAAAATGGATGGGAACCCCATAAAATCAATGGGAACCCCATGAAATAAATGGGAACCCCATGAAAGGGATGGGAACCCCATGGGAACCCCATGAAATGGGTGGAAATCCCATGAAATGGATGGGAACCCCAAAAAATCAATGGGAACCCCATAAAATAAATGGGAACCCCATAAAATCAATGGAAAGCCCATGAAATGGATGGGAACCCCAAAAAATCAATGGGAACCCCATGAAATGGATGGGAACCCCATACAATCAATGGGAACCCCATAAAATGGATGGGAACCCCATAAAATCAATGGGAACCCCATAAAATGGATGGGAACCCCATAAAATGTGGTTTTTTTGGGAATTTCAGGGGTGCTCCGCTCTGTGGTGGAGGCAGCGGCTCCTGGCGCCTCCGTGCTGTGCCTGTGTGAGAAGGGAGATGCCATGATCATGGAGGAGACAGGGAAAATCTTCAAGAAGGAAAAGGAAATGAAGAAAGGTGAGGATCTCCTTCCTGAGAATGAGGAATTCCTTGCTTTTAACCCCAAATCCTTCCTGCTGCAGCTCAGTTTCCATAATTCAAATAATTCCCTTGGGAGGGTGACTCTGCGGGGTTTGGGACACTGGGATTTGTCACCAAATTCCCATCCTGAGGGTGCTGCAAGGAGGTTTAAGTGAGATACCAGGAAGAAATTCCTCTCTGTGAGGTGCTGGAATGGGATTCCCATCCCTTCAAAGTGACCCAGGGGTAGGAAAGGTGTCTCAGGAGGGTGGAAAAGCTTTAAAGGTCCCCAAAATCCCAAAACTGGAGGTGCTGGAAGTCACTGGAATGGAATTCCCATCCCTCTGAGTGACCCAGGCCAGGCTGGAGCAGCCTGGAATAGGGGAAGGTGTCCCAAGAGGGTGGAAAAGCTTTAAAGGTGACCCCAATCCCAAAATTGGAGGTGCTGGGAGTAGATTTAGGTGGGATATTGGGAAGAAAGAGGCACTGGAATGGGGGAAAGTGTCCCAAGAGGGTGGAATGGAGCTTCAAGGTCCCCAAATCCCAAAGTTGGAGGTTCTGGAAGGAAGTTTAGGTGGGATATTGGGAAAAAATTCCTCTCTGCGAGGTGCTGGAATGGAATCCCCATCCCTGCAAAGTGTCCCAGGCCAGCCTGAGGTAGGGGAAGGTTCCCAAGAGGGTGGAATGGAGCTTTAAGGTCCCCAAATGGGGATTTAAGGTCCCCAAATCCCAAAATTGGAGGTGCTGGAAGGAGGTTTAGGTGGGATATTGGGAAGAAAGAGGCCCTGGAATGGATTTCCCATCCCTTTGAGTGACCCAAGCCAGGCTGGAGTAGGGGAAGGTGTCCCAGGAGGGTGGAATGGAGCTTTAAGATCCCCAAATCTCAAAATTGGAGGTGCTAGAAGTAGATTTAGGTGGGATATCAGGAAGAAATTCCTCCCTGTGAGGTGCTGGAATGGAATCCCCATCCCTGCAAGCATCCCTGGCCAGGCTGGAGCAGCCTGGAATAGGGGAAGGTGTCCCAAGAGGGTGGAATGGAGCTTTTAAGGTCCCTAAATCCCAAAGTTGGAGGTGCTGGAAGTAGGTTCAGGTGGGATATTGGGAAGAAAGAGGCATTGGAATGGGGGAAAGTGTCCTAAGAGGGTGGAGTGGAGCTTTAAGGTGACCCCAATCCCAAAATTGGAGGTGCTGGGAGTAGATTTAGGTGGGATATTGGGAAGAAATTCCTCCCTGTGAGGTGCCAGAATGGATTTCCCATCCCTCTGAGTGACCCAGGCCAGGTTGGAGCAGCCTGGAATAGGGGAAGGTGTCCCAGGAGGGTGGAATGGAGCTTTAAGGTGACCCCAATCCCAAAATTGGAGGTGCTGGGAGCAGGTTCAGGTGGGATATTGGGAAGAAAGAGGCACTGGAATGGGGGAAAGTGTCCCAAGAAGGTGGAATGGAGCTTCAAGGTCCCCAAATAGGGATTTAAGGTCCCCAAATGGGGATTTACGATCCCCAAATCCCCAAATTGGAGGTGCTGGAAATCACTGGAATGGAATTCCCATCCCTGCAAAGTGACCCAAGCCAGGCTGGAGCAGCCTGGAATAGGGGAAGGTTCCCAAGAGGGTGGAATGGAGCTTTAAGATCCCCAAATGGGGATTTAAGGTCCCCAAATCCCAAAATTGGAGGTGCTGGAAGTAGATTTAGGTGGGATATTGGGAAGAAAGAGGCACTGGAATGGATTTCCCATTCTTTTAAGTGTCCCAGGCCAGGCTGGGCTAGGGGAAGGTGCCCCAAGAGGGTGGAATGGAGCTTCAAGATCCCCAAATCTCAAAATTGGAGGTGCTAGAAGTAGATTTAGGTGGGATATCAGGAAGAAATTCCTCCCTGTGAGGTGCTGGAATGGAATCCCCATCCCTGCAAGCATCCCTGGCCAGGCTGGAGCAGCCTGGAATAGGGGAAGGTGTCCCAAGAGGGTGGAATGGAGCTTTTAAGGTCCCTAAATCCCAAAGTTGGAGGTGCTAGAAGTAGATTTAGGTAGGATATTGGGAAAAAATTCTTCTCTGTGAGGTGCTGGAATGGAATTCCCATCCCTGCAAAGTGTCCCAGGCCAGCCTGAGGTAGGGGAAGGTGTCCCAAGAGGGTGGAATGGAGCTTTAAGGTCCCCAAATGGGGATTTAAGGTCCCCAAATCCCAAAATTGGAGGTGCTGGAAGGAGGTTTAGGTGGGATATTGGGAAAAAATTCCTCTCTGTGAGGTGCCAGAATGGAATTCCCATCCCTGCAAGCATCCCTGGCCAGGTTGGAGCAGCCTGGAATAGGGGAAGGTGTCCCAGGAGGGTGGAGTGGAGCTTTAAGGTCCCCAAATGGGGATTTAAGGTCCCCAAATCCCAAAATTGGAGGTGCTGGAAGGAGGTTTAGGTGGGATATTGGGAAGAAAGAGGCACTGGAATGGATTTCCCATCCCTTTGAGTGACCCAAGCCAGGCTGGAATAGGGGAAGGTGCCCCAAGAGGGTGGAATGGAGCTTTAAGGTCCCCAAATGGGGATTTAAGGTCCCCAAATCCCAAAATTTGAGGTGCTAGAAGTAGATTTAGGTGGGATATTGGGAAGATAGAAGCAATGGAATGGATTTCCCATTCTTTTAAGTGTCCCAGGCCAGTCTTGGGTAGGAGAAGGTGCCCCAAGAGGGTGGAAAAGCTTTAAAGGTGACCCCAATCCCAAAATTGGAGGTGCTGGAAGTAGGTTCAGGTGGGATATTGGGAAGAAAGAGGCACTGGAATGGGGGAAAGTGTCCCAAGAAGGTGGAATGGAGCTTCAAGGTCCCCAAATCCCAAAACTGGAGGTGCTGGAAGTAGATTTAGGTGGGATTATTGGGAAAAAATTCTTCTCTGTGAGGTGCTGGAATGGATTTCCCATCCCTGCAAAGTGACCCAGGCCAGCCTGAGGTAGGGGAAGGTTCCCAAGAGGGTGGAATGGAGCTTTAAGGTCCTCAAATGGGGATTTAAGGTCCCCAAATCCCAAAGTTGGAGGTGCTGGAAGTAGATTTAGGTGGGATATTGGGAAGATAGAAGCAATGGAATGGATTTCCCATTCTTTTAAGTGTCCCAGGCCAGGCTGGGCTAGGGGAAGGTGTCCCAGGAGGGTGCAGTGGAGCTTTAAGGTCATTCCCAATCCCAAATCCCTGATTTTTTTCCCTGTTCCCTTGGCCAGGAATCGCCTTCCCCACGAGTATATCCGTCAATAACTGCGTGTGTCACTTCTCCCCGCTCAAGAGCGACCAGGATTACATCCTCAAGGACGGGGATTTGGTCAAAATGTGAGTGGGGATCCCCTCTCCCTTCCCAAAAAACCCCAAAACTCCAAAATCCCTCAGCTTCCAAAAACCTCTCAGACCAGTGCACGTTTTTGCCACGGCGTTAATTCCTTGTTAATTAAAGTTTAATAACGAGCCTGGAGGGGCTCTTGGGGGCAGCACTGCACGTGCTGGGGTCCAGCTGGGATTGCTGGGATTGCTGGAATTGCTGGGATTGCTGGGATTGCTGGGATTGCTGGGATTGCTGGGATTCCTGGAATTGCTGGGATTGCTGGAATTGCTGGGATTTCTGGGATTGCTGGGATTGCTGGGATTTCTGGAATTGCTGGGATTTCTGGGATTGCTGGAATTCCTGGGATTGCTGGGATTGCTGGGATTTATGGGATTGCTGGAATTGCTGGGATTGCTGGAATTTCTGGGATTGGGATTGCTGGAATTTCTGGGATTGGGATTGCTGGGATTTCTGGGATTGCTGGGATTGCTGGAATTGCTGGGATTGCTGGGATTTGGATTGCTGGGATTACTGGGATGGCTGGGATGGCTGGAATTGCTGGGATTGCTGGGATTGCTGGGATTTCTGGAATTGCTGGGATGGCTGGGATTGCTGGGATTCCCGGAATTGCTGGGATTCCCGGAATTCCTGGAATTGCTGGAATTCCCATTTTGGTTCTGTTGCAGCGACCTGGGCGTGCACGTGGACGGCTTCATCGCCAACGTGGCGCACACCTTCGTGCTCGGCGCCTCCAAGGTGGGTTTGTCATCGGGGGGTGTCTGCTGGGACTGGGGCAGCCTTGGGGTGCCAGGGGCTCTGCAGCCACCCTGGAACCTCTGGGTCTGAGGGGGCACCACCCTCTGGGGTGTCAGGAGCCAAGGTAGCACCATCCTGGAACCTTTGGGTCCGAGGTGGCACCACCCTGGAACCTCTGGGTCTGAGGGGGCACCATCCTGGAACCTCTGGGTTTGGGGTGGCACCACCCTGGGGTGTCACATTCTGAGGGGGCACCACCCTGGAACCTCTGGGTCTGAGGTGGCACCACCTTGGGGTGTCACATTCTGAGGTGGCACTACCCTGGAACCTCTGGATCCATGGTGGCACCACCTTGGGGTGTCACATTCTGAGTTGGCACCATCCTGGAACCTCTGGGACTGAGGGGGCACCACTCTGGAGCTCCTGGGTCTGAGGTGGCACCACCCTGGAACCTCTGGGTTTGGGGTGGCACCACCCTAGAACCTCTGGGACTGAGGGGGCACCATCCTAGAACCTCTGGGTTTGGGGTGGCAGCACCCTGGAACCTCTGGGTCTGAGGGGGCACCACCCTGGGGTGTCACATTCTGAGTTGGCACCATCCTGGTGCTGCTGGGTCTGAGTTGACACCACCTTGAGGTGTCACATTCTGAGGTGGCACCACTCTGGAACCTCTGGACTGAGGGGGCACCATCCTGGAACCTCTGGGTCTGAGGTGGCACCACCTTGGGGTGTCACATTCTGAGGTGGCACCATCCCAAAGTCTGTAGATCCAAGGTGGCACCACCCCAGAGCCTCTGGGTCTGAGGGGGCACCACCCTGGAACCTCTGGGTTTGGGGTGGCACCACCCTGGCGCTGCTGGGTCTGAGGTGGCACCACCTTGGGGTGTCATATTCTTAGTTGGCACCATCCTGGAACCTCTGGGTCCAAGGTGGCACCACCCTGGAGTGTCACATTCTGAGGTGGCACCATCCTGGAACCTCTGGGACTGAGGTGACACCACCCTGGAACCTCTGGGTCTGAGGTGGTACCACCTTGGGGTGTCACATTCTGAGGTGGCACCATCCTGGGGTCTCACATTCTGAGGTGGCACCATCCCAAAGTCTGTGGATCCAAGGTGGCACCACCCCAGAGCCTCTGGATCCCAGGTGGCACCATCCTGGAGTCTCTGGATCCAAGGTGGCACCACCCTGGAACCTCTGGATCTGAGGTGGCATCAGTCCTAAGCCTCTGGATCCAAGGTGGCACCACCCTGGAACCTCTGGGTTTGGGGTGGCAGCACCCTGAGGTGTCACATTCTGAGGTGGCACCACCCTGGAACCTCTGGGACTGAGGGGGCACCACCCTGGAGCTCCTGGATTTGAGGTGGCACCACCTTGGGGTGTCAGGATCCAAGGTGGCACCACCCTGGGGTGTCACATTCTGAGGGGGCACCACCCTGGAACCTCTGGATCCGAGGTTGCACCATCCCAAAATCTCTGGATCCAAGGTGGCAGCACCCCAGGGTCCCCTTTTTCCTGCTGGAATTCCCTGGATGAACATTTCCCATTCCCCACCCCAAAACCAGTCCCTGCTTCCCAAAACCAATCCCTGTTTCCCCTTTTTCCTGCTGGAATTCCCAGGATGAACATTCCCAATTCCCCACCCCAAAACCAATCCCTGTTTCCCACTTTTCCCCTGGAATTTTGCCTTTTGATACCTTGGAAACTCCTGCTGTGAATTCCTCAGGTTATCCCGTTCTCTGGGAATAAATCCTGAGGAATAACTGGGAAAAACTGTCCTGGGAATGGTTTTGCTCCAATAGTTTTGGGGGAAAAAGCCCAAAATTCCCCATTGGAATTTTGCTGCGTTCTTCCCAATCCGTATTTTTGATTGCACGGGGATGCCTGGACTGGGAACCCTCTGGAATTCTTTTGGGGTTGGTTGAGACTTTTCCACCTCCCAGGCAGATTCCAGAGATTGGAATGAACCCCAAAACGTTGAATTTTCACCTCAAAACCCTCAGAAATCCCAGATTTTGGTGTTTTTTCCCAGGAAAATCCCGTGTCCGGCCGCAAAGCCGACGTCATCAAGGCAGCTCACCTGTGTGCCGAGGCCGCCCTGCGCCTGGTGAAACCCGGGAATCAGGTGGGAATTTGGGGAATTTTGGGCATCAAATGCACATTTGGGAATGTTGGGAATCAGCCCAGGGATTTTGGGAATCAGCCCAAGGGATTTTGGGACCCAACTCGTGGGATTTTTGTGGGAAATCTGGGAGCGGCCGTATGGGAAATTGATTTTTGGTTTTTTTTCCTGTTGTTTTTGGAGGTGTTGGTGGGAAAAGTTTTGGGGTTTGTCCTAAAATGTTTGGGATTTATGGAAAGGTCGTGCTCGGGGTGGGGATTTTTTTATCCATAAAATTGTAAAATTGGGGTTTTTTTCTGTATTTTTTTGTTGTTGTTTTAAATCCCAGAACACACAAGTGACAGAGGCCTGGAATAAAATCGCCCACGCGTTCCACTGCACACCCATTGAAGGTGAGGGAAAAAGGGGATTTCAGGGAAAAAGGGGATTTCAGGGATAAAGGGGATTTCAGGGATAAAGGGGATTTCAGGGGAAAAAAGGGGATTTCAGGGATAAAGGGGATTTCAGGGATAAAGGGGATTTCAGGGAAAAAGGGGATTTCAGGGATAAAGGGGATTTCAGGGGAAAAAAGGGGATTTCAGGGATAAAGGGGATTTCAGGGGAAAAAAGGGGATTTCAGGGATAAAGGGGATTTCAGGGAAAAAGGGGATTTCAGGGATAAAGGGGATTTCAGGGGAAAAAAGGGGATTTCAGGGGAAAAAAGGGGATTTCAGGGATAAAGGGGATTTCAGGGAAAAAGGGGATTTCAGGGAAAAAGGGGATTTCAGGGAAAAGGGATAAAAGGGAAAAGGGGATTCCAGGGAAAAGGAAATTTTAGGGAAAGGGGTCCCAGGAAAAAGGAATTCCAGGGAAAAAGGGAATTCCAAGGAAAGAGGTTCCAGGGAAAAGGGGTCCCAGGGAGAAAAGGGATCCCAGGGAAAAAGGGAATTTCAAGGAAAAGGGATCACAGGGAAAAGGGAATTTCAAGGAAAAGGAAATTTCAGGAAAAGGGAATTCCAGGGAAAAGGATAAAAGGGATCCAGTAAAAGGGATTTCCAGGGAAAAGGGATAAAAAGGAAAAAGGAATTCCAGGGAAAAAGGGAATCCATGAAAAGGGGATTCTAGGAGAAAAGGGAATCACGGGGAAAGGGGAATTTCAGGGAAAGGGGAATCATGGAAAAAGGGAACACAGGGATAAAGGAATAATGGAAAAAAGAAATTCCAGGGAAAAGGGATTTGCAGGGAAAAGGGGATCACAGGGAAAAGGGATCCTGGGGAGAAGGGATCACAGGGAAAAGGGGATCACAGGGAAAAGGGGATTCCAGGGGAGAAGGGAAGGCTCTGGGGTTGCTGGATTGGGATCCTGGAGCTCATCCTGATCCTTTCCCCCCATGGGCTCTCCCTGTTATTGGTTAAATTCCCTGGGATTCCAGGAATTCCTGCTGCCTCCAGAGTGGGTTGGGAATGTTGGGAATGCCGGGGGCTCTTCAGGGTTGGGCTGGGAGTGAGGGGTGGGAAAAGGGGGGAAATGCCCCAAATCCCTCTGGATTGGGGTGGGAGGGAAATGGGGGAAATCCCCCAAAATCTGGATCCCACACAGCCCAGGGTGGGAATTCTGCCTGGGCTTGGCACTGGGGCTCCCAGTCCAACCCAGTACAGACCAGTCCAACCCAGTACAGACCAGTCCAACCCAGTACAGACCAGTCCAACCCACTGGTGTGCAGTGCCTGGAGCTCCCAGTGCATTACAGTAACCCCAGTCCATCCCAGTAACCCCAGTCCACACCAGTTCATCCCAGTAACCCCAGTCCACCCCAGTCCACCCCAGTCCATCCCAGTAACCCCAGTCCATCCCATTAACCTCATTCCACCCCAGTCCCTCCCAGTCCCTCCCAGTCCACCCCAGTCCGTCCCAGTCCATCCCAGTCCACCCCAGTCCGTCCAGTCCACCCCAGTCCCTTCCAGTCCCTCCCATTCCACCCCAGTCCCTCCCAGTCCGTCCCAGTCCCTCCCAGTCCATCCCATTCCGTCCCAGTCCGTCCCATCCCACCCCAGTCCCTCCCATTCCACCCCAGTCTATCCCATTCCATCCCAGTCCCTTCCAGTCCCTCCCATTCCACCCCAATCCCTCCCAGTCTGTCCCAGTCCCTCCCAGTCCATCCCAGTCCCTCCCAGTCCGTCCCAGTCCCTCCCATTCCACCCCATTCCATCCCAGTCCATCCCAGTCCGTCCCAGTCCGTCCCAGTCCGTCCCAGTTCCTCCCAGTCCGTCCCAGTCCGTCCCAGTCCGTCCCAGTTCCTCCCAGTCCGTCCCAGTCCGTCCCAGTCCGTCCCAGTTCCTCCCAGTCCGTCCCAGTCCGTCCCAGTCTGTCCCAGTCCATCCCAGTCCATCCCAGTCCCTCCCAGTCCGTCCCAGTTTGTCCCAGTCGGTCCCAGTGAGCCGTGTTCCCGCAGGGATGTTGTCGCACCAGCTGAAGCAGCACGTGATCGACGGGGAGAAAACCATCATCCAGAACCCCTCGGACCAGCAGAAGTGAGAGGGGCAAAAACTGGGGGGGAAATTGGGGGGTTAGGGTGAGAAATGAGATCAGGGTGAGAAATGGGGTCAGGGGCAAAAATGGGGGGATTTGGGGGCAAAAATGGGGGGATTTGGGGGCAAAAATGGGGGGAGTCAGGGGCAAAAATGGGGAGGGTCAGGGGCAAAAATGGGGGGATTGGGGGGCAAAAATGGGGGGAATGGGGGGCAAAAATGGGATTGGGGGGCAAAAATGGGGAGGGTCAGGCAAAAATGGGGAGAGTCGGGCAAAAATGGGGAAGGTCAAGGGCAAAAAATGGGGGGATTGGGGGGCAAAAATGGGGAGGGTCAGGGGCAAAAAATGAGGGGATTGGGGGGCAAAAATGGGGAGGGTCAGGGGCAAAAAATGAGGGGATTGGGGGGCAAAAATGGGGGTATTGGGGGGCAAAAACTGGGGGGAGTCAGGGGCAAAAATGGGGGGATTGGGGGGGCAAAAACTGGGGGGATTGGGGGGCAAAAATGGGGGGAGTCAGGGGCAAAAATGGGGAGGGTCAAGGGCAAAAACTGAGGGAGTCAGGGGCAAAAATGGGGAAGGTCAAGGGCAAAACTGGGGGGATTGGGGGGCAAAAAGGGGGAGGGTCGAGGGCAAAAATGGGGGGATTGGGGGGCAAAAACTGGGGGGAGTCAGGGGCAAAAACTGGTGGGAGTCAGGGGCAAAAATGGGATTGGGGGGCAAAAATGGGGGGAGTCAGGGGCAAAAACTGGGGGGGACCAGGCAAAAATTGAGGTGAGGGTGAGAAATGGAGTCAGGGGCAAAAATTGGGGGGAATATTTGGGGGGTTAGGGTGAAAAATGAGATCAGGGTGAGAAATGGGGTTGGGGGCAAAAATGGGGGGAGTCAGGGGCAAAAATGGGGGGATTGGGGGGCAAAAATGGGGGGATTGGGGGGCAAAAATGGGGGGGAGTCAGGGGCAAAAACTGGGGGGATTGGGGGGCAAAAATGGGGAGGGTCAAGGGCAAAAACTGGGGGGGGTCAGGCAAAAATTTAGGTGAGGGTGAGAAATGGGGTCAGGGGCAAAAATTGGGGGGAATGTTGGGGGGTTAGGGTGAAAAATGAGATCAGGGTGAGAAATGGGGTTGGGGCAAAAATGGGGGGAGTCAGGGGCAAAAATGGGGAGGGTCGGGGGCAAAAACTGGGGGGGGGTCAGGCAAAAATTGAGGTGAGGGTGAGAAATGGGGTCAGGGGCAAAAATCGAGGTCAGGGGAGAAGTGTGGGGGGGTCAGGGGGAAAATGGGATCAGGGCAAAAATGGGGGTCAGGGGGCAAGAATTGGGGGGTTAGGGGGAAAATTAGGGGGTTAGGGTGAGAAATGGGGGGTCAGGAGAGCAATGGGACCAGGAGGAAAATGATGGGGTCAGGATGAGAAACGGGAGCTCTTGGAAGGGAGGAATTTCCAGGAATTTCCAGGAATGCTCTGGCTCTCCTGGAAGGTTTCGGCTTTCCTGGAAAGTTCTGAATGCCCAGCAATGCTTTTGGGCCTTCCTGGAAGCTTTTCCCTCCAGAATTCCCAGATTTTCCTGCCTCCCCAACCCCTTTTTATCCCTCTCCCCACCCCAGGAAGGACCACGAAAAAGCCGAATTCGAGGTGCACGAAGTCTACGCCGTCGACGTCCTCGTCAGCAGCGGCGAGGGGAAGGTGAGGCCGCGCATCCCTGCTGAAATCCCAGGAATTCCCGAGCTCCAGGAGCTCTCCAGATTCCGGGAATCTCCCCTGGGAATGTCTTTGCAGGCCAAGGACGCGGGGCAGAGAACCACGATTTACAAGAGGGACCCCTCCAAGCAGTACGGGCTGAAGATGAAAACCTCGCGCGCCTTCTTCAGCGAGGTGGAGCGGCGCTTCGACACCATGCCCTTCACCCTGAGGTAAAACTGGGAATTCTGGGGCTGGGAATTCCACCTGGGACACCTGGATGGGGCTGGGGTACCTGGATATAGGGCTGGGATTCCAGGGAAATCCTGGATGGGGTTGGGGTTCCTGGATAGAGCTGGGATTCCAAGGAAATCCCTGGGATTTCTTCAGCGAGGTGGAGCAGTGCTTCGACACCATGCCCTTCACCCTTAGGTAAAACTGGGAATTCTGGGGCTGGGAATTCCACCTGGGATACCTGGATGGGGCTGGGGTACCTGGATATAGGGCTGGGATTCCAGGGAAATCCTGGATGGGGTTGGGGTTCCTGGATAGAGCTGGGATTTCTTCAGTGAGGTGGAGCGGTGCTTCGACACCATGCCCTTCAACCTCAGGTAAAACTGGGAATTCTGGGGCTGGGAATTCCACCTGGGATACCTGGATAGGGCTGGAATTCCATCTGGGATACCTGGATGGGGCTGGGATTCCAGGGAAATCCTGTGTGGGGTTGGGGTTCCTGGATAGAGCTGGGATTCCAAGGAAATCCCTGGGATTTCTTCAGCGAGGTGGAGCGGTGCTTCGACACCATGCCCTTCACCCTGAGGTAAAACTGGGAATTCTGGGGCTGGGAATTTCACCTGGGACACCTGGATAGGGCTGGAGTCCCACCTGGGACACCTGGATGAGGCTGGAATTCCATCGGGGGTACCTGGATGGGGCTGGGATTCCAGGGAAATCCTGTATGGGGTTGGGGTTCCTGGATAGAGCTGGGATTCCAGGGAGATCCCTGGGATTTCTTCAGCGAGGTGGGGCGGTGCTTCGACACCGTGCCCTTCACCCTCAGGTAATCCCAGGAATTCTGGGGCTGGGATGGGGCTGGAAATTCCACCTGGGATACCTGGATGGGGCTGGAATTGCAGGGATTGGAGCCTTTGCCGGACAGGTGTGTCTAGGTTGGCTCAGGTGTGCCCAGCCGTGATCCCAGGTGTGCCCAGGTGTGATCTCAGATGCTCCCAGGTGTGCTCAGGTACACTCAGGTGTGCCCAGGTGTGATTCCAGGTGTACTCAGGTGTACACTTAGGGTTGCCCAGGTGTGCTGAGGTGCACTCAGGTAGGATCCCAGGTGTGCTCAGGTGCACTCAGGCACTTCCAGGTGTGCCAGGCACGATCTGAGGTGTGCCCAGGTGTGCTCAGGCACTCCCAGGTGTGCCCAGGTGTGCCCAGGTGTGCTCAGGTGCGCTGTCCCCCCAGGGCACTGGAGGATGAGAAGAAGGCGCGCATGGGGGTGGTGGAGTGCGCCAAGCACGAGCTGCTGCAGCCCTTCAACGTCCTCTACGAGAAGGAAGGTGAGACTGGGACACCTGGGGGACACCTGGGGGACACAGGGGTCAGGTGGGACCTGAGGGGACAGGTGAGACCATGGGGGACACAGGGGATCAGGTGAGGACGAACCCAGGTGAATTTGGATCTGCAAAGCCGCTCACAGCAGGAATTGCAGGTCCTGGCAGGGCAGTGGGTCAGGTTGAGCCCCAGGTCCTGGCAGGGCTGTGGCTCAGGTTAACCCCCAGGTGCTCAGGTTAACCCCCAGGTCCTGGCAGGGCTGGGGCTCAGGTTAACCCCCAGGTGCTCAGGTTAACCCCCAGGTCCTGGCAGGGCTGTAGCTCAGGTTAACCCCCAGGTGCTCAGGTTAACCCCCAGGTCCTGGCAGGGCTGGGGCTCAGGTTAACCCCCAGGTGCTCAGGTTAACCCCCAGGTCCTGGCAGGGCTGTGGCTCAGGTTTACCCCCAGGTCCTGGCAGGGCTGTAGTTCAGGTTAACCCCCAGGTGCTCAGGGTAACCCCCAGGTCCTGGCAGGGCTGTGGCTCAGGTTAACCCCCAGGTGCTCAGGGTCAGCCCCAGGTCCTGGCAGGGCTGTGGCTCAGGTTAACCCCCAGGTCCTGGCAGGGCAGTAGCTCAGGTTAACCCCCAGGTGCTCAGGGTTAACCCCCAGGTCCTGGCAGGGCAGTAGCTCAGGTTAAACCCCAGGTCCTGGCAGGGCTGTGGCTCAGGTTAACCCTCAGGTCCTGGCAGGGCTGTGGCTCAGTTTAACCCCCAGGTCCTGGCAGGGCAGTGGCTCAGGGTCAGCCCCAGGTCCTGGCAGGGCTGTGGCTCAGGTTAACCCCCAGGTGCTCAGGGTAACCCCCAGGTCCTGGCAGGGCTGTGGCTCAGGGTTAACCCCCAGGTCCTGGCAGGGCTGTAGTTCAGGTTAACCCCCGGGTGCTCAGGTTATCCCCCAGGTCCTGGCAGGGCTGTGGCTCAGGGTCAGCCCCAGGTCCTGGCAGGGCTGTAGCTCAGGTTAACCCCAGGTCCTGGCAGGGCTGTGGCTCAGGTTAACCCCAGGTCCTGGCAGGGCAGTAGCTCAGGTTTACCCCCAGGTCCTGGCAGGGCTGTGGCTCAGGTTAACCCCCAGGTGCTCAGGGTCAGCCCCAGGTCCTGGCAGGGCAGTGGCTCAGGTTATCCCCCAGGTCCTGGCAGGGCTGTGGCTCAGGGTCAGCCCCAGGTGCTGGCAGGGCTGTGGCTCAGGTTAACCCCCAGGTCCTGGCAGGGCTGTGGCTCAGGTTAACCCTCAGGTCCTGGCAGGGCTGTAGCTCAGGTTAACCCCCAGGTCCTGGCAGGGCAGTGGCTCAGGTTAAGCCCCAGGTCCTGGCAGGGCTGTGGCTCAGGTTAACCCCCAGGTCCTGGCAGGGCTGTGGCTCAGGTTAACCCCCAGGTGCTCAGGGTCAGCCCCAGGTCCTGGCAGGGCTGTGGCTCAGGTTAACCCCCAGGTCCTGGCAGGGCAGTAGCTCAGGTTAACCCCCAGGTGCTCAGGGTTAACCCCCAGGTCCTGGCAGGGCAGTAGCTCAGGTTAAACCCCAGGTCCTGGCAGGGCTGTGGCTCAGGTTAACCCTCAGGTCCTGGCAGGGCTGTGGCTCAGTTTAACCCCCAGGTCCTGGCAGGGCAGTGGCTCAGGGTCAGCCCCAGGTCCTGGCAGGGCTGTGGCTCAGGTTAACCCCCAGGTGCTCAGGGTAACCCCCAGGTCCTGGCAGGGCTGTGGCTCAGGGTTAACCCCCAGGTCCTGGCAGGGCTGTAGTTCAGGTTAACCCCCGGGTGCTCAGGTTATCCCCCAGGTCCTGGCAGGGCTGTGGCTCAGGGTCAGCCCCAGGTCCTGGCAGGGCTGTAGCTCAGGTTAACCCCAGGTCCTGGCAGGGCTGTGGCTCAGGTTAACCCCAGGTCCTGGCAGGGCAGTAGCTCAGGTTTACCCCCAGGTCCTGGCAGGGCTGTGGCTCAGGTTAACCCCCAGGTGCTCAGGGTCAGCCCCAGGTCCTGGCAGGGCAGTGGCTCAGGTTATCCCCCAGGTCCTGGCAGGGCTGTGGCTCAGGGTCAGCCCCAGGTGCTGGCAGGGCTGTGGCTCAGGTTAACCCCCAGGTCCTGGCAGGGCTGTGGCTCAGGTTAACCCTCAGGTCCTGGCAGGGCTGTAGCTCAGGTTAACCCCCAGGTCCTGGCAGGGCTGTGGCTCAGGGTTAACCCCCAGGTCCTGGCAGGGCAGTGGCTCAGGGTTAACCCCTGTGTGCCCGCAGGGGAGTTCGTGGCCCAGTTCAAGTTCACGGTGCTGCTGATGCCCAACGGCCCCATGAGGATCACAAGCGGCCCCTTCGAGCCCGAGCTCTACAAATCCGACCTGGAGGTGCAGGATGGGGAGCTCAAGGTAAGCTCATCATTAATATTAATCATTAATAATGCTAATATGCAAATTAAGTACCTGGGTAAACGTAAAATTATTTCATTTGTATTTCCATATGAAATATTCATAGGAAAAATGTATCTATATAGTATTTTTATTAATTATATTGGTTTTTAATAGTTCTATTTACTTGGAAAATAAAATAGAAAATACACTTATAATTGTTATTAATATTAATGGATTAATTGCTAATCAGTAATAAATCTTTATATATAAATAAATTTAAAACTAAACTTTTATATATAACAAATATAAAATAGCATAAATTGTGTCTAAAGAAAATATACAGTAAATAAAAATCTCTAATAAATTTATACAGTTATTAATATATATAAATATATAAAGATTACATTAATTATATAGCCTAACTAATAGTCTATTAATTAGATTATAAATTATATATTTATATGAATAGATATATAAATACAGATAACACATAGTCTAATTAATATATTAAGGAGTGAAATAGTAGCATTTTCATCTTAATTTAAAATTAATAACTGGAATAATAATGATAATGAGAATGAAAATGGTGATAATTGAAATATGAACAACTGAAGTATTATTGAAATATTTAATATCGAATATTTAATAATTGAAAGGGTAATACATACAATTAAAAATAAATTAATAATAAATATATTATTCATTTGTTTTATTATTTATTGATTTATTAATAAATGAATAGTTGATTTAAATTAATAAATAAAAATTGCTAATTAATAAAGCAGCAGCTCCCCAGGGTCACCTATCCTTGCTCCCATGGAGGGGAGACGAAGGAAAGGGAACCAAAACCCCACAAAATGACCCAAATTCCCAAATTTATTATTATCCGAAAAAACCCCAGGATCGTTTCCCACCTCCTCACCTTTCCCTCCCTTCCAGGCCCTTCTACAAAGCTCTGCCAGCCGGAAGACTCAGAAAAAGAAGAAAAAGAAGGTAAAATCAGTCACATTTTATGATGGGAATTCCCAAATTCAGAATTTTGGGGTTTTTTAATGGAAAATAACCTGAAAAATCCCTGGATTTGTCCCCACAGGCTTCCAAAAACGCTGAAAACGCCACCACGGGGGAGACGGCAGAGGAGAACGAGGCCGGCGACTGAGAGCCCTTGGAGTTCTCAAATCGCCCCTTTTTTCCCCAAAAAAAAAACCCCCAGAAAAACAAAATTCCATCCGGAAACGAAAGAATCTGGCACCGGTGTTGGTCCAGGCAGTCTGGAATTCCCACAGAATCCAACAGCTCCCGTTGACTTTGCCAAGGAGGGAGGAATCTCTCGGCCACTTCAGACTTCCAAAAGAAAAAAAAAGAGAATAAAAACACCCCAGAAAGAGCAGCAAAAGAAAAATTAATGAAAATTAGGAGTGAAAGTCGCTATTAAATCCTTAATATTCCCCATGTTTGGAGAGGTGAATTTGTAAAATCCAGGGAGAGGGAGTGGAGGGAGCTGCTGGTTCCTTCCTCCTCCTCCTCCTCTTTGTCCTGCTGCCTTTTTTATTTTTTTAATTTTTTCCCTTTGGAAATTTTCACCAAAAAAAAAACCCCCAAAAAAACCCAAGTGATTCCACCCAGAAAAGTGCCCTGTGCGAGCAATCCAGGATTTTATCTTTTCCCTCTTTGGGATTGTACTTTAAGAATTGGGAAAAAAATCCAAATTTTAAGTTCCCCCATCCACCCACTCACCCACCAGGAGCCTTTTCTGCCTCTGCCTTGATTTATGGGATTTCAAAAAAAAAAATCGCTATTTTTTAACACAAACTGGTTTTTAAAATAATCCAAACCCTCTGGAAGCCGCCGACATTCCGGCCTTGCGGAGCTGAATTCCCTAAAACCCCCGGGTTTGGGTGTTTTTTATCCTTCCCAATATCCCCGGGAGCACATTCCACCTTTTCCCCGTGAGCCGGAGGATAATTTTTATTTCACTTTTTCCCTCAGGATTCTTTGCTAATTTTGAGGGGAAAAAAATAAAAAACAAAAATCCCACCAGAATTCCTCAGGGGAGAGGTGAGGGAAGCGCTGATCCGGGATAGGCCCGAGCCTAGGGGTATCGCTCTTTTATAGTCAATTTTTTACAAAAAAACCACATAAAAACGAGAAAAAAAAGCCGATTAAACGCCGTCAGTTGAATGTTTGAGGTTTTTTTTTTTCTTTGCCGGTACCCCTGGTTCTTTTTTTCCCCTCAAGTTTTTGGGAATTCTGATTCCCGCCTTACCCAACATTCCCGGGCGTTCTCCGCAGGCCGCGGTGCTTCCTCCTCGAAATCCGAGTTTTCCACCCCAAAATAAAAAAAACAAAAAACTCCACACGTGCAAATGTTACCAAAGTCAAATAAAAGAGAATAAACGATGCGATATTGGATTTTATTCCGGGTTTTTTTCTTCCGTCTTTCTCTGGGGATTTGGGATTGTGGGGTGGAACCCGCCTGGGCGGGTTTGGTGTTGGAAAATGGGATTTTTGAGGGGAAAATGCTCAATTTTGAGGGAAAAATGTTCATTTTTGTGGGGAAAATTACCATTTTTGAGAGAAAAATGCTAATTCTTGAAGGGAAAGTGCTAATTTTTGGAAGGAAAATGCTGATTTGTGAGGGAAAACTGATTTCTGAGGGGAGAAATGTTCATTTTTGAGGGAAAACCACTCCTTTCTGAGGGGAAAATTATCATTTTTGAGGGGAAAATGTTCACTTTTGTGGGAAAAATGCTAATTTTTGGAGGGAAAATGCTGATTTGTGAGGGGAAAATGGTCATTTCTGAGGGGAAAATGTTGATTTTTTGAGGGAAAAATGCTCATTTTGAGGGGAAAATGCTGATTTTTAGGGGAAAAACCCCAAATTTTGAAGAAAAAACCCCTCAATATTAAGGAAAAATAAACCCCTCATTTTGAGGGAGAATAAATATTGAGGGGAAAAAACTCGTTTTGAGGTAAACCCCCCATATTCTGCAGAAGTAAAAATCTCATTCTGTGGCAAAAACACCCTCACTTTAAGAGAAAAATCGTAATTTTAGGCTTTAAAATTCGTTTTCCACTTGGAGACGGGAGCCAAAAGCTTTTTCAATCCATAGCAGGGATTTAAAAACCGCCGAGACTCGCGGAAAGTTTATTTAATTTTTTATTTTGTATCTTTTATGCTACAATATAAAAATATATTTTTACTTGAAAGGTAAGTCTCCAGAGGGGCTTCGGGATGCAACAAAATTACTGTTAAAGGCTTGGATAAGCGGAAATTGACGAAAAAAAAAATTTGGTGTTTTTATTTCCAATAAATTTGAGGCGGGGAGGGACCGAACCCCGCGGCGGCGCAAAATGGCGGCCGGCGGCCGGACTACAACTCCCATGATGCCCCATCAGCAAGGAACTACACTTCCCGTCGTGCCTCGCGCGGCGGTGGGCGTGGCCTGAACGCTTGCCTATAAATAGGCCCCACCGGTCGGCTCGCGCCCCTCTCGGCCGCCGCCATCTTGGTGCCTTCCACGGCCGCCGCCTCCATCCGCCGCCATCCGCCTCCATCTGCCGCCCCCCGCCCGCCGGGACTGAGCGGGGCCCCGCCGAGCCGCCATGAGGGCCAAGGTGAGCGGCGGGAGGCGGCGCGGGGGCGGCCGATGGCGCCTCAGTAGCGGCCGGGCCTGGTTGGAGCGGGGAGGGGGGGCTGCGGCCTGGACGAGCGGTGGGGGCAGCCGGGGAGTGGGAGGGGTCCCAGGGTTAGAGAACGGGGGGGTCCCGGTGTGGGGAACCGGGGAACGGGAGAGGTCCCGGTGTAGGGGTTGTGAGGTCCCTGGGGGTGTCTTTGCTGGAGGAATGTGGGGGGAAACTGGGAGAACTGGGAGAGAGAAGCTGGTGTGGGACTGGGGGGAACTGGAGGCACCGGGGGAGCGGAACCAGTCTGGGACTGGGGGTAGAGAGACAAACCAGTCTGGAACTGGGGTAGTGAGAGTTAAACCAGTCTGGGACTGGGGGTAGAGACAGACAAACCAGTCTGGAACTGGGGTAGTGAGAGTTAAACCAGTCTGGGACTGGGGCAGTGAGAGAGAAACCAGTCTGGGACTGGGGGTAGAGAGAGACAAACCAGTCTGGAACTGGGAGAATCAAACCAGTATGATACTGGGGGGACTGGAGGCATTAGGAGATGCAAACCAGTGTGGAACTGGGATACTGGGAGACACGACCGCTGTGGGACTGGGGTGGGCTGGTAGGGACTTAAAGGCACTGGGAGAGACAAACCAGTTTGGGACTGGGGTTACTGGGAGAGAGAAACCAGTGTGGGGCTGGTGTCTGAGGGAAATGAACCAGTACAGGACTGGGGACACTGGTGGGGACTGGGAGAGACAAACCAGTGTGGGACTGGTGGTACTGGGAGAACCAGACTGGGGACACTGAGGGAAATAACCCAGTACAGGACTGGGGACACTGGTGGGAACTGGGAGCACTGGGAAAAGTAAACCAGAGTGGGACTGGAGGCACTGGGGAGCCAAACCAGTGGCACTGGGGGCACTGAAAGAACTAAACCAGTGTGGGGACTGGGAGCACTGGGGACAGTGGGGACACTGGTGGGTACTGGGGGGCACAGGTGGGTACTGGTTCAACTGGGGGGCACTGGTTTGCACTGGTCGCACTGGGATCCCTGCCCTCTCTCACTCCCTCCCCTCCCCTCTCTCCGCAGTGGCGCAAGAAGCGAATGCGCAGGTACGTGAGAGCCCCGGGCCGGCCCCGCCGCACCGGGGGCGGCTCCCGGTGCCCTCCCAGCCCGGGGGAAGCTCCCGGTGCCACCCCCGGTTCCCTCCCGGTGCCTTCCCGGGGTGACACCGGCCCCGCTCTGTTCCCAGGCTGAAGCGCAAGAGGAGGAAGATGAGGCAGAGGTCCAAGTAAAGGCCCCCAGAGCGGGGACACGCCCCGGTGACGCCCGGTGACCCCTCCCGGTGCCGTCCCGGTGCTGTCCCGGTGCCACGGGGGGGCCCCGCCGGGCCGGGCCCGTTCTTTGCTTTGCGGCGGCCGCCGCGCCGTGAATAAAAGTTTGTTGTTGCTAACACGGTGTGGGGGCTCTGTCGGTGACCGGGGAGGGAGGTTTGGGGGCGGAGAGGGCTTCTCCGGTAACCGCGGACCAGCGTGGAGGTCCCGCCGGTAACGGGGCTGGGGATGGAACCGAAGATTCCCCGGTAACGGGGCTGGGGGGGTCTTCAAAGAACAGGAGACGGGCAGAACCGGGGGTTTCATCAGTGTGGCCGGGAGCGGCACCGGGAATCCTCCGGTAACGGGGCAGGTGGGTGGGACCGGGAAGGAGGAAATTCTCCGGTAACGGGGCAGGTGGGTGAGACCGGGAAGGAGGAAATTCTCCGGTAACGGGGCAGGTGAGCCGGGCGAGGGTGCTGATTCCTCCGGTAACGGGAGCGGGGTGAGGAACCCCCCGGTACCGGCGCCGTGGGCACAGACCGGGCTCGCTCCGAGCCCACCGGGCCCGGGATCTTCCGGGATCAAGCAC
The DNA here is from genome assembly GCF_051311805.1 of Agelaius phoeniceus. Lineage (NCBI taxonomy): Eukaryota > Metazoa > Chordata > Aves > Passeriformes > Icteridae > Agelaius > Agelaius phoeniceus. Next base: position 76,307 of record NW_027509949.1, read on the forward strand.
GCAGTAACGGCGCGACGGCGTCTCCTGCCGATGACGTCACTGCATGACGCATTTCCGGCGCGCCGCGCGCGCGCGGCTCCTTCCGGGCCGCCCCGGAAGCGGCACCGAGCGGGTCCCGCCCGCCGCCGGCACCGGCCGCGCGTTGGTGGCGCCGGAGGCCCCGCGGGGAGGCCGCGAGCCGGTGAGTGCCGGGCTGGGCCGGGAGAGGCCGCGCTCCGCCCTCCGCCAGGCCCCGCCGCTCCCGGTGCGCTCCGTGCCCGTCCCGGTGCGGCTCGCGGGGCTGTCACGGGGCGCGGGGGACGCGCCGGGCTTCCCCCCGCGGTTCGGCGGTGCTGGCGGGCACCGGGGCTGCGGTGGGGGATCCCCGGCTGTGCTGCCCCGGTACCGGCTCCGCCGCAGCGCCGGGACTCCCCGGGATCGCTGCCGTTCCTCCCTTCTGCCCTTCCCACCGGTACCGGGCGCATTCCCGGTGCCTCCTTCTCCCCCTCCCTTCCGTGCTCGCGGGGCCCCTCCCGGTCCCTCCCTCGGTGCCCGGCGCTGGGTGAATCCCCCTCTCCCCCCGTCCCGGGGTCCCTCCCGGTTCTTCCTTCATCCTCCTCCTCCTCCTCCGGTCCTGGCATCGCTCCCGGTCCCTCTCTGCGTGCCCGGTGCCCCGGGGTGGGTGTAGACCCCTTCCCCTCAGTACCGGGGTCCCTCCCTCCTTCTCTCCCGGTGCTCCGGGGTGGGATTCACCCCCTATTCCCTGTCCCTCTCTCCCTCACCCCATCCCTCCTCCGGTGACCTCTCCCGGTACCCCAGGGTGAGTGTGAACCCTCACCCCATCAGCACCAGGGTCCCTCCCAGTCCCTCTCTCTCTCCTCTGGTGACCCCTCGGGGTGGGATTCCCTCATTCCCTGTCCCTCCCTTTCTCCCTCCCTCGCCCTGTCCCTCCTTCTCTCCCTCCTGGTACCCCAGGCTGGGACTCCCCCCATTCCCTGTCCCCCATTCCTGGTCTCTCCCTCCTTCCTTTGGTGACCCCTTGGGCTGGGACTCCCCCCATTCCCTGTCCCTCCCTCCCTGACCTTGTCCCTCCTCCGGTGACCTCTCCCGGTACCCCGGGCTGGCTGTGAACCCTCTCCCCATCAGCACCGGGGTCTCTCCCACTCCCTGACCCCTCCCTCCCTGTCCCCAGCCTCCTCCCCTGCCCGCACCATGCCGGACCGGGACAGTTACCCCGCCAGCACCGGCACCGGCCCCGGTGGCGTCAGCAGCGGCGACGAATCCTCGTCCGCCCTCCCCGACGACGACATCTGCCGCGACTTTTTGCGCAACGTCTGCAAGCGCGGCAAGCGCTGCCGCTTCCGGCACCCCGACATCTCCGAGGTCACCAACCTGGGCGTGCGCAAGAACGAGTTCATCTTCTGCCACGACTTCCAGAACAAGGAGTGCGTGCGCCTCAACTGCCGCTTCATCCACGGCACCAAGGAGGACGAGGATTGCTACAAGAAAACCGGCGAGCTGCCGCCGCGCCTCAGGCAGAAAGTGGCCGCGGGGTTGGGTTTGTCGCCGGCGGATTTGCCCAACAGCAAAGAGGAGGTGCCCATCTGCAGGGATTTCCTCAAGGGGGACTGCCAGCGCGGTGCTAAGTGTAAATTCCAGCACTTACAGCGGGATTACGAGTACGAGGCGCGGGGCAGAGAGCAAGGACGGCGTTACGAGCCCTTTGATGGCCTCTACGAGCCCGACGAGCCGGTGCTGAAACGGCGGCGAGCCGAGGGGCTCTACGAGAGCTACGAGTACGGCTTCGCCAGCCCGCGGGCCGTGGAGTACCGGCTGCTGGAGGAGGAGAACGTGCTGCTCAGGAAACGCGTGGAGGACCTCAAGAAGCAGGTCAACAACCTGCTGGCCACCAACGAGGTGCTGCTGGAGCAGAACGCCCAATTCCGCAACCAGGCCAAGGTGATGACGCTGAGCTCCACGGCCACGGCCACCGAGCAGCCGCTGGCGCCCACGGTGACCAACTACAACCACAGCATCGCCCAGACTCACACCACGCTCAGCAGCCAGGCCCTGCAGCCCCGCCCGGTCACCCAGCAGGATTTGGTGGCGCCGGCGGGTGCTCAGGCCGCCCCTCCCGCTAACGGGGCGCCGCCCATGAACCCCGAGATCGCGCCGCTGTCGGCGGCGGCGGCGCTGGCGCAGACCATCGCGCAGGGCATGGCGCCGCCGCCCGTCTCCATGGCGCCCGTGGCCGTGTCGGTGGCGCCGGTGGCCGTGTCCATGGCACAGCCGCTCGGGGGCATCACCATGAGCCACGCCACCACGCCCATGGTCACCTACCCCATCGCCTCGCAGAGCATGAGGATAACGGCCATGCCACACTGACCCCCCCCTTCCCGGTACCGGGGAGCAGGGGGGGCTCGCGGTGGACGCAGGGGGTGGCGGGATGAGGACGGACGGACACACGGACACGGTGGGATGTGCCACCCCCACTCATCCCGGTGCGACCCCCGGTGCGCCGTGGGCGGACTGAGCACCGGGGGTGGTGGTACCGGGTGGTACCTGTAATGTTTTCGGCTATTAAACGGAAAAAGGCCAAAACCGCACGGGCCCGGCTGTGCGGGGAGCGGGGGGGGGCGACACCGGGACCGGGAAACCGCGATGGGGGCACTGGAACGGCGACACCGGGATGGGGACACCGGGACTGGGACCGGGAAACCGGAACGGCGACACCGGGATGGGGAAACCGGGCCCGAGATGGGGACACGCGGGGCCGTGACATGGCCGCGCCCCTCGCAGAGACCACGCCCCTCGCGCAGACCACGCCCACATAGTAAATAAAGGCGTGGTCAAAATATGCGCGCGGGGGGCGTGGCCAGGAGTTGGCGGACGGTCAATGATTGACGCGTGAGGGCGCGGCCAGGGCGCGGCGCTCAATGGGCGTGGCCAGGAGCTGGCTGGCGTCCAATGGGCGGCGCGTGCGTTGTGTGGGGGCGTGTCCCGAGCCGCGCCGCTCAGCCAATCAGCGCCGCGTGCGTGCGCGGGGCGCGGCCGGGGCGGCGCCGCGGCGGGAGCGGAACGGGAGCGCGGAGCGGAGCGGGAGCGGAGATGGAGCGGCGGGGCGGGCTCGGGCTGGCGGCGCTGGGCGCCCTGGGCCGGCGGCTGCTCTGGGCGCTGCCCGCTTACGCCGCGGGGCTGCTGGGGCTCGGGGCGGGCGCCGTGGTGCTCGCCCTGGCGCTCTACGCGGGCTGGCGGCGGCGGCGGCGCGCCCGGGAGCGCGGGATGCGCGCGGCCGAGCGCCTGCACCGCGAAGAAGAAGCGGCGGTGCGCGCCGCCGCCCGCGGGGAGCTGCCGGCCTGGGTAAGGTGCTCCCAAGCCGTTATCGCTGCTGCGGCGCCGTTATCGCCCCGGGGGAAGCCCCGGCGGGATCCCCGCACCGGGCACCGCCTTCCTCTTCCTCCCCCCCCACCCTCTCTCGGCGGGAGTTTGGGAAGCGCAGCCGCTCCCGGTGGGATCCCCGAGGCTCTCCCGGTTCTGCCGCGCTGCGGGCACCGCTTGAGTTCCCCGCACTTCCCGGGCGGGGTCCCGGTTCTCTGCTCCGCTCTGGGTCACGCTTGGCGCACCTGGGGACCCTCCCCAGCCCCGCGCACCCCCCGGGACCCCCGACAGCCTCACCGGGACCCCCGACAGCCGCACCGGGACCCCCGACAGCCGCCCCGGGCCCCACCGGAGCTGTCCCGGCACGAGGGGACCCCGCGGCACCGCACGGTCCCCGCTGGGACCCCCGGGCGGTGCCGCGCATCCCGCACCGCTCCTGCTCCCTTCTCTCTGCACCGTTCGGGACCCCCAGAGCCCCCCGGGCATCTCCCGGTCCCCCCGGTGCTGCTCCCCAGCCGCTCCTTGGCTTTCCCGGTGGGGCGGGACCGCACCGAGCCCTGCTCGGAGCTCGCGGCCGTGCGGGACCCCCTGGGATCACCGGGACCCCCCCCCCCCCATCCGCCATCCCCGGTGGCCGCCCCAGGGCGGGGTCCCCGCGCTCCGCTGCCCGGGACAGCCCCGGTACCGCCCGGGCCTTCCGGCAGTGCCGTGACTCACCGGGCCCGGGGGGGCCGTTTCCTGCCCTCCCCGCGGGCCGGGAGGGGTCCGCACCCCCACACCGGGACCCCCCTTTTGGGGAGGTGTTGGGGGCTGAGCGGGAGCTCGGGGGAAACTGAGGCACGGGGCCGGGAGGGGCCCGGTGTCCCCGGTGGTCCCCGCCGGGCTCAGGGCCCCCCCTCCATGTCCCGTCCCCCCCCCCTCAGGTCAGCTTCCCGGATGTGGAGCGGGCGGAATGGCTCAACAAGGTGAGGCGTCCGTGTGTCCCTGTGTCCGTGTGTCCCTGTGTCCGTGTGTCCCTGTGTCCGTGTGTCCATGTGTCCGTGTGTCCCTGTGTCCGTGTGTCCCTGTGTCCGTGTGTCCGTGTGTCCCTGTGTCCGTGTGTCCCTGTGTCCGTGTGTCCATGTGTCCGTGTGTCCCTGTGTCCGTGTGTCCCTGTGTCCGTGTGTCCGTGTGTCCCTGTGTCCGTGTGCGCGCCGCCTCCCGCGTCCCTCCCCTCCATCCCTCCCGCATCCCCCTGTCCTCCTGCGTCCCTCCCTCCCTCCTTCCATCCCTCCTCCGTCCCTCCTTCCATCCCTCCTCCCTCCCGCATCCTTCCCTCCTCCCTCCCTCCCTCTTTCCATCCCTCCCTCCTCCTCCTCCTCCTTCCCTCTCTGTCCCTCCCTCTCACATCCTTCCCTCCCTCCCGGCCTCTTCCCTCCCTCCCTCCCTGCGTCCATCTGTCCATCCCTGCCTCTGTCCATCACTCCATCCCCAGTGTCCATCCTTCCACTTCAGTGCCCGTCTCCTTTCCCAGTGTCCATCCCCCGTGTCCGTCTGTCCATGTCCATCCCCCGTGCCTGTGTCCATCTGTCCATCCCCATGTCTGTGTGTCCGTGTGTCCGGCAGCTCCTGGCCCAGGCCTGGGGCAGTTCCTGGAGAAGTTCCTGCAGGACAGTGTGACCCCGTGCCATTGTCCATCTGTCCATCCCCGTGTCTGTGTGTCTGTGTGTCCATGCCGATGTCCGTGTGTCCATCCCCGCGTCCGTGTGTCCGGCAGGTCCTGGCCCAGGCCTGGCTGTTCCTGGGGCAGTATCTCAAGAAGCTCCTCAGGACACCGTGGCCCTGTCCAGGTGTCCGTGTGTCCATGTCTGTGTGTCCATCCTGTGTCCGTGTGTCCATCCCCACGTCCATGTGTCCGGCAGGTCCTGGCCCAGGCCTGGCCGTTCCTGGGGCAGTTCCTGGACAAGCTCCTGCAGGACACCATGGCCCTGTCCCCGTGTCTGTGTGTCCATGTCCGTGTGTCCATCCCGGTGTCCGTGTGTCCATCCCCGTGTCCATCTGTCCATCTGTCCGTGTGTCCGGCAGGTCCTGGCCCAGGCCTGGCCTTCCTGGGCGGTATCTCGAGAAGCTCCTGCAGGACTCGGTGGCCCCGGCCATCCGCGCCTCCAGCGCTCACCTGCAGAGCTTCACCTTCACCAGGGTGGACCTGGGACAGAAGGTGACACTGGGGGGGCCCCCGTGTGCCATTGACCCCCCAGGGACCCCCAAAATCACCTCAAAACCCCTCCCCACACCCCCCTAGGACCCACATAAGCCCCCTAAATCCCTATAACCCCTCCCAGGAATGCCCCAAAACCCCCAGGACCCCCTAAATCTCCCCTAAACCCCTCCCAGGACCCCCAAAATCCCCTAAAGCCACCCCAGAACCCCCTAAAATCCCCCTAAAGCCCTCCCAGGATCCCCTAAACCCTCCCAGAACCCCCTAACCCCTCCCAGAACCCCCCTAAAGTCCCCCATGACCCTCTAAATTGTCCCAGACCCCAGGACCCCCTAAATCCCCCCCAAACCTCTTCCAGGACCCCCTAAACCCCTCCCAGGACCCCATAAATCCTCCCAGACCCCTCCCTAAAATCCCCTAAACCCCTCCCAGGACACTATAAATCCCCCAGACCCCCCCTAAATCCCCTAAACCCCTCCCAGGACCCCTAAACCCCCCCAGGACGCCCTAACCTCCCCCTAAAGCCCTCCCCGAACCCCCCTAAATCCCCCCTAAAGACCCCTAGGAACCCCTAAACACCCCCAGACCCCCTCTAAACCCGCCCCCAGGACCCCCTAAATCCCCTGACCCCTCCCCCACAAATACCGAGACCCCTCCCCAAAAAAATCCCAAATTCCGCCCCCTCCCACAGCCCCTCCGTGTCCTGGGCGTCCAAGCCCACCCTGGAACCCACAAGAAGCAAATCCTGCTGGACCTCAACATCAGGTGAGACACCTGAGGGGGGGGATCCCCGAGATGGGGAGGGTCTGGGGTGGGGTGGGGAGGGGTCGTGGTGACGCCCCCACCCCAATTTGTGCCCCCCAGCTACGTGGGTGACGTCCAGATCGACGTGGAGGTGAAGAAATTCTTCTGCAAGGCTGGGGTGAAGGGGATGCAGGTGAGGTTTTGGGGAGATGAGGGGGGGGATTTTTGGGGTGGGGGTGGGTTTGAGGGGGGGTCCCGGCTCATTGTGACCCCCCCCCAGCTCCATGGGGTGCTCAGGATCATCCTGGAGCCGCTGCTGGGGGATGCGCCCATCGTGGGGCGCTCAGCCTGTCTTCATCCGCCGCCCGGTGAGACCCCAACGGGAATAAAGGGAATGGGAACATGGGAAAAGGGATGGGAACATGGGGAAAAGGGAATGGGAACATGGAATAAAGGGAATGGGAACATGGGGAAAAGGGAATGGGAACGTGGAATAAAGGGAATGGGAACATGGGGAAAAGGGAATGGGAACATGGAATAAAGGAATGGGAACATGGAATAAAGGGAATGGGAACGTGGGAAAAGGGAATGGGAACATGGGAAAAAGGGAATGGGAACCCCCCCACCAAGGAAAAAGGAATGGGAACATGGGAAAAGGGAATGGGAACTCCCCAATGGAATAAAGGGAATGGGAACATGGAATAAAGGGAATGGGAACGTGGGGAAAAGGGAATGGAACATGGGGAAAAGGGAATGGGAACATGGGGAAAAGGGAATGGGAACCCCCCACCAAGGGAAAAAGGGAATGGGAACATGGGGAAAAGGGAATGGGAACATGGAATAAAGGGAATGGGAACATGGGGAAAAGGAATGGGAACCCCCCCACCAAGGGAAAAAGGAATGGGAACATGGGAAAAGGGAATGGGAACCACCCCGCATGGGGAAAAGGGAATGGGAACATGGAATAAGGGAATGGGAACATGGAATAAAGGGAATGGGAACATGGGGAAAAGGGAATGGGAACATGGAATAAAGGGAATGGGAACCCCCACCATGGAATAACAGGAATGGGAACATCCCCCCCAATGGAAAAAGGGAATGGGAACCGCCCCACCATTGGAAAAAAAGGGAATGGGAACATGGAAAAAAAGGGATTGGGAACCTCCCCCCACAGGAAAAAGGGAATGGGAACCCCCCCAGGATATGGCAGGGGTGGACCCCCCCCCCAAATAAAGGACTGGAACCCCCCCAGGGTACATTGAGGATCCTCCCCCCCGATAAAAGGATCGGGAACCCCCCCAGGACACAGCGGGAGTGTCCCCCACCTCAAAAAAAGGACCCCAGACCCCTCCAGGACACCTCGGGGGTGGATGCCCCCCCCCCAAAAAAAGGAACAGAACCCCTCCCCAATACACATCGGTGATACCCCCCCCAACAAAAAGGACCCCAGACCCCCCCCCCCCAAATAAAGACCACCAGGAGTGCCCCTCCTCTGTTACCCCCCCACCATTGCAGACGCTGGACATCAACTGGACAGGAATGACCAACCTGCTGGACATCCCGGGGCTCAGGTGAGCCCCCCCCGCTTTTTGGGGACCCTCTGGGGACCCCCCCTGACCGTGTTTGTCCCCCCCTGACCGTGTTTGTGTCCCCCCCGTCCCCAGCTCCATGTCGGACTCGATGATCATGGACAGCATCGCCTCCTACCTGGTGCTGCCCAACCGGCTCCTGGTGCCGCTGCTGCCCGACCTGCCCGAGGCTGCGCGGCTGCGCTGGCCCCTGCCCAGGGTGAGGGGCTGGGGAGGGGGCTGGGGGGGTCGTGACACCCCCGTTTTACCTCTAGGACCCCCCGTTTTACCTCTAGGACCCCCCCCGTTTTACCTTTGGACCCCCTCATTTTCATTTCCTCACCCTCTCCATTTTTCTCCTTCTGACACCCCCATTTTACCTTTCTGACCCCTCCGTTTTCCATTCTGACCCCTCAATTTTCCTTTCTCATCTCTGCCGTTTTCCCCTTTGGACACCCCCCATTTCCCCCTTCTGACTCCCCCAAATTTCACCCTTTTAACCCCCCCCATTTTCCCTTTCTGGCCCTCCCCATTTTCTCTGACCCCCCAATTTTACATTTCTGACCCCCCCGAGGCTGCGCTGGCCCCTGCCCAGGGTGAGGGGCTGGGAGGGGGCTGGGAGGGTCGTGACACCCCCGTTTTACCTCTAGGACCCCCCCCCATTTTACCTTTATGACCCCCTGCTTTTCATTTTCTCTCCCTCTCCATTTTATTCCTTCTGACTGCTCAATTTTATCTTTCTGACCCCTCCGTTTTCTCTTCTGATCCCCTCAATTTTCCCTCCCTGATCTCTCCCATTTTCCCCTTTGGACACCCCCATTTCCCCCTTCTGACTCCCCCAAATTTCACCCTTTTAACCCTCCCCATTTTCATTTCCTCACCCTCTCCATTTTTTCCCTTCTGACCCCCCCGAGGCTGCGCTGGCCCCTGCCCAGGGTGAGGGGCTGGGGAGGGGGCCGGGGGGGTCGTGGCACCCCCGTTTTATCTCTAGGACCCCCCCATTTTACCTTTCAGACCCCCTCATTTTCATTTTCTGACCCTCTCCATTTTCTCCTTCTGACACCCCCATTTTACCTTTCTGACCCCTCCGTTTTCCCATTCTGACCCCTCAATTTTCCCTCCCTGATCTCTGCCATTTTCCCCTTTGGACCCCCCATTTCTTCCTTCTGACTCCCCCAAATTTAACCCTTTAACCCCCCCTCCCCATTTTCCCTTTCTGACCCTCCCCATTTCCCCCTTCTGACCCCCCCCATTTTACCCTCTGACCCTCTCCCATTATCACTTTCTGACCCCCCCTCATTTTGCCCTTTGACCCCCCCATTTTCCCTCCTTTTCCCCTTTCCCCTTTTCCCTCTCCTTTTCCCCTTTTTTCTTCTCCTTTTCCCCTTTTTTTTCTTCCCCTTTCCCCTTCCCCCTCCATTCTTTCCACCCCTTTCCCTCCTTTTTCCCTCCTTTCCCTTTCCTCCCTCCACCTCCATTTCTCGCTGTCACTGCCTGTCCCAGGGCTCGTGTCCCCCTCAAGTGACCCCCCCTGACCCAGTGTCCCCTCGGTGTCCCCAGGACCTGCTGTGGGTTGTCCCTGTGACCGTGTGTCCCCATGGTGACCCTGCTGTCCCCTCTCTGTCCCCATTGCCCCCAGGGCGTGGTGCGGGTGTCCCTGGTGACCCCCATTGTCCCCTCACTGTCCCCATTGTCCCCAGGCATGGTGCGGGTGTCGCTGGTGACCCTGTTGTCCCCATAGTGACCCTGCTGTCCCCCATTGTCCCCTCACTGTCCCCTCTGTGTCCCAGGGCGTGGTGCAGGTGTCGCTGGTGGCTGTGTCCCCCCATGGTGACCCCATTGTCCCCTCACTGTCCCCATTGTCCCCAGGGCGTGGTGCGGTGTCGCTGGTGGCCGTGTGTCCCATTGTCCCCTCACTGTCCCCATTGTCCCCAGGTTGTGGTGCGGGTGTCCCTGGTGACCCTGCTGTCCCTGCTGTCCCCATGGTGACCCTGCTGTTCCCTCACTGTCCCCATTGTCCCCAGGGCGTGGTGCGGGTGTCCCTGCTGTCCCTGTTGTCCCCATGGTGACCCTGCTGTCCCCTCGGTGTCCCCAGGGCGTGTGCGGGTGTCGCTGGTGACCCTGTTGTCCCCATGGTGACCCTGCTGTCCCCTCTCTGTCCCCATGGTGACCCTGCTGTCCCCTCGGTGTCCCCATTGTCCCCAGGGCGTGGTGCGGGTGTCCCTGGTGACCCTGCTGTCCCCATGGTGACCCTGCTGTCCCCTCGGTGTCCCCAGGTTGTGGTGCGGGTGTCCCTGGTGACCCTGCTGTCCCCACGGTGACCCTGCTGTCCCCATTGTCCCCTCACTGTCCCATTGTCCCCAGGGCGTGGTGCGGGTGTCGCTGGTGGCTGTGTCCCCCCGTGGTGACCCTGCTGTCCCCTCTCTGTCCCCATTGTCCCCTCACTGTCCCCTCGGTGTCCCCAGGGCGTGGTGCGGGTGTCGCTGGTGGCCCTGCTGTCCCCATGGTGACCCTGCTGTCCCCTCGGTGTCCCATTGTCCCCAGGGCGTGGTGCGGGTGTCGCTGGTGGCCGCGCGGGCGCTGCGCTCCAAGGATCGGTTCCTGGGCGGGCTCGTCCAGGGCCGCTCGGACCCGTACGCGCTGCTCAGGGTGGGGACACAGGCGGCCACCAGCAGGGTCATCGGGGACAGCCTGGACCCCGTGTGGGACGAGATGTACGAGGTGAGGGGGACAGACAGACAGACAGAGGACATTGAGATGGACAGAGGGACACACAGACACAGGGAGGGACACAGGCGGCCACCAGCAGGGTCATCGGGGACAGCCTGGACCCCGTGTGGACGAGATGTACGAGGTGAGGGGGACAGATGGACAGACGGAGGGACACTGAGATGGACAGAGGGACACACAGACACAGGAGGGACACAGGTGGTGACCAGCAGGGATGAATGGACAGAGGGATGGACACCGGGGATGGACACTGGGGACGGACAGAGGGACAGACAGAGGGATGGAGGGATGGACAGAGGGACAGAGGAATGGACAGAGGGACAGAGGATGGACGGAGGGACAGAGGGATGGAAGGAGGGACGGACAATGGGGATGGAGGGACGGACACCAGGGATGGATGGATGGACACTGGGGACGGACAGAGGGACAGACAGAAGGATGGACAGAGGGACAGAGGAATGGAAGGAGGGACGACAATGGGGATGGAGGGACGGACAAAGGGATGCATGGCAGGGATGGACAGAGGGACAGAGGGATGGACAGAGGGACGGACACCAGGGATGGACAAAGGGATGGACAGAGGGACAGAGGACAGAGGAATGGATGGAGGGACGGACACCAGGGACGGACAAAGGGATGAATGGCAGGGATGGACAGAGGGACAGAGGAATGGACGGAGGGACGGACAATGGGGATGGAGGGACGGACACCAGGGATGCATGGCAGGGATGAACAGAGGGACAGAGGGATGGACGGAGGGACGGACACCAGGGACGGACAAAGGGATGGACAGAGGGATGGACACGGGGGCCCTGCCCTGGTCCCAGGGAGATTTTGGGGACACGGGGACGCCCCCGGGGGCACAGGGGACCCCCCCCATCCCCGCTGTCCCCCCCAGTTCATGGTGCACGAGGTGCCCGGGCAGGAGCTGGAGGTGGAGCTCTTCGACAAGGACCCCCGACAAGGACGATCTGCTGGGCAGGTGAGGGGGGCACCCCCAAATTTGGGGAGGGGTCTCCACCCTCTCCCCCCAAACCCCCCAACCCCCAAACCCCCAAATCCCCCAAAATCCCCAAATTCCTAAATCCCCAAATTCCCAAACCCCAAATCCCCAAAATCCCTAAATCCCCAAATCCCCTAATCCTCAAATCCCAAAATCCCCAAACCCCCAAATTCCCAAAAATTCCCAAATCTCCAAATCCCCAAATCCCCAGATTCCAAATTCCCAAATCTCCAAATCCCAAATCCCCAAATTCCCAAATCCCCCAAATTCCCAAACCCCCAAATCCCAAAACCCCCAAATCCTCAAAAATCCCCAAATCCCCAAAAATCCCCCCAAAATCCCCAAATATTACAAATTTCCCCCCTCCCCAGGATGAAGTTGGACCTTGGGGAGGTGCTCAGAGCTCGGGTGATGGACGAGGTGAGCTCTGGGGGATTTGGGAATTTTTGGGGATTTGGGATTTTTGGGGATTTGGGGTTTGGGGATTTCGGGATTTGGGGGTTTGGGGGTTTGGGGATTTGGGGATCTGAGGATTTGGGAATTTGGTGATTTAGGGATTTGGGAATTTGGGGTGTTGGGGATTTGAGGATTTGGGAATTTGGTGATTTGGGAATTTGGGGATCTGAGGATTTCGGAATTTGGTGATTTGGGGATTTGGGGTTTGGGGTTTGGGGATTTGGGATTTGAGGATTTGGGGTTCGGGGGGTCCTGGGGGGCTTTCGGGTTCAGGGGGGGTCGCGCTGACGCCCCCTCCCCATTA
>NW_027509950.1:0-85000 GCF_051311805.1 Agelaius phoeniceus
TTGAGAAAGAAAGAAAGAGAGACAGAGAGAGAGAGAGAAAGAGAGAAAGAAAGAAAGAGAGACAGAGAGACAGAGAGAGAGAGAGAAAGAAAGAAAGAGAGACAGAGAGACAGAGAGAGAGAAAGAGAGAAAGAAAGAAAGAGAGACAGAGAGAGAGACAGAGAGAGAGAGAGAAAGAGAGAAAGAAAGAAAGAGAGACAGAGAGAGAGAGACAGAGAGAGAGAGAGAAAGAGAGAAAGAAAGAAAGAGAGACAGAGAGACAGAGAGAGAGAGAAAGAGAGAAAGAAAGAAAGAGAGACAGAGAGAGAGACAGAGAGACAGAAAGAAAGAAAGAGAGAGAGAGAAAGAAAGAAAGAAAGAGAGACAGAGAGAGAGACAGAGAGACAGACAGAAAGAAAGAAAGAGAGACAGAGAGACAGACAGAAAGAAAGAAAGAGAGAGACAGGAAGAGAGCGAGAGAAAGAAAGAAATAGAGAAAGACAGACAGAAAGAAAGAAAGAGCGAAAGAAAGAAAAGGGAAAAGGAAAGGAAGAAAAAAAAAAGGAGGAAGAGAAAGGAAGAAAAAAAATGAAAAAGGAAAAGGTGAGAGTGAAAAAGAAAGCGCGAAAGTGGAAAAGGGGGTGAAAAACAGAGTGAAAAAAAGAAAAAAGAGTTGGAGTGGAAAAGAAAGGACATTCGGGAGGGGCGGTGCTGCCTAAGGTGCTTCCGCGCCCAGGAGCGAAGGAGCCGTTTGATCCCCTGGCGGGAGCGCCGCTCCCGGTGGCGGAGAACGGAGCGGTGGCTGTCAGTCCGAGACTCCAACTCCCGGCAGGCCCTGCGGCCGTAAAGCGCGGCGTCTGACGCAACGCCGACGCGCCATATGAATGGCTGGCGGCCGAGGCGGCCGCGTGCCGGGGGAGCGGGCTGGGCGCGGGGAGCTCCCGGCGCCTGTCCCACGCGGGACGGAGCCGCGGCAGCGACGCCGGAGGGGCGAAGCCTCCGTCCTCCGGCCGCCCGCACGGAGCCGAGCGGCGCGGAAGGGGCGTCCGCCCGGTGCCTCGGCCTCGCTCAGCGGTCCCGGTGGCGGGGGCTGAGCTCGGGCGGGGCGCGCTGCCGCCCGCCGATGGCGGAGCGCCAGGCGGTGCTTTGCTGCCGCGGGCCGGGAGCTGCAGGAGCCGCCCCGGTGCGAGCGGCGCCGGGCGCTGCCGCGGTCACTGTGCGGCGGCTGCCCTCGGGCTGGCGGAGGCGCGGGAGCCGCCGAGCTGCAGCCGTCTCCCTCGGGCCGCTGCCGCTGCTGCGGGCGGGGGGCGGACGAGCGGCTGCGGAGGCGCTCCGCGGCGTGCCAGCCTTGCGAGCAGAGAGCGCTCGACATCGCTGGCATGACACGGCTGCTGAGTGCCTCAGTGCTCGTGGCTCTTTCTTCCACGCAAACAGATGGAGCGGCATCGCTGAGCAGTAAAACACAGCGATGGCCCGGAGAATGGCGAGCGCAAGGAGCGCCGGGCTGGATCCTTCTGATGGCACAGGTGCGATCGGCAAACTCAGCCCCTTGTGCCCCTGCCCTCCCGACCCCCAGGGGAAATGCTCTCCAGCCTCGAGCTGCTGAGAGACAAAACGTGTGATTTGACACTAGGGTCCGGAAAAGGTTTCCGTTTAGATTAGCAAATGCCTCCATTGTTCTCGGTTACATCCTAGGATCGGTTTTAGGCAGTGACTTTCTACGCTTGTCGGATTTTCTTGTGCAATGGTAAGAAAATAGGCAGGTCTGATACTGGTTTCGCTTTTTTTCTACTTCATGTTCCATGAGCTGCTTTTATCCAAGCAATTGTTTTAAGTTCTACTGTAGGCGTTTCTGGTTCACTTTTTTTTTTTTTTTTTTTTCCTCTAAATCGGCAGTAAATATAGCTGAGTAAAATTACCTTGGTTTTCTTCCTTCTTAAATGTTTTTATTGATAATCCTATTTGAATATGCAGAACACGTGGGTATGTCCTGTAATATATCCTAGCTTTTCTTGTTTACAGGGTACTCAGAAAATATTTTTCCCTTCGAGTCCCACTGAAACATTCTCCGTGCAATCTCCGTTAAGGTCTGTGTTTACAAATAAGCCACCATCAGCTGAGATATTTGCCTGTGTACCTTTTCCTGTCATTCAGAGCTTGCGTTCTGTGGTTTTTATGATAAACCTATCAAACTTGCGAAACCGTTTTGCAAGTCTTGACCGTTGAAGGCAGCAAGAAGTGGTTTTAAAGCCTGTTCTTGAGCAGACGAAGGGAAAAAGTGTGAATTTGCTGCTGAACTTGTCCTTTTTCATTTGACTTGCCTTGAATTATTTAGGAAGAGAGAGCACTAGAAAAAAGAGAGAAATAGAATTGGTTCTTGAGCCCTCCTAAAATGCTCCCTGTGATTCCGTGTGGAGCCAAAGTGAAGGGTGATGGAACAGAGCCCCTGTGCTTTAGAAGGAAATCAATTTCAACCTGATCTCCACCCTGAGTCTCCCTAATTTCTGTTTTTAAAATGCAAACTCAGTTTAGGAAGTGTTGGGAGTTAGTATTTTGGGGGAGAAATGGCAGTTGCACAAACCGTTCCATTTCCCAGAGGCTCTGGGAAGGATTCATTTTGTAAGCGCTGTAACTGCCATCGGTTGGGGGTTCGGGGTTGGAATGTGCACTTGCCCTCCTATAAAGCACTCGTTCATTTGCATTTCAGTGCCAGGAGTCTGGAGAAACTGGAGAAGAGCCCAAGCGACATTTTTCATCCTGAGATACAAAAGGTAGGAAGTGACTTTTTTTGGTTTGGTTCTTTTTCTTATGATTTCCTGGAAATAGAAGTAATTAAGTATAGATCCTACTGGTTTGTTTCTTCAGTAGCTAATAAGAATAATAATAATAATCTAATACTACTTAAACTGTCTCTTTATCCATTGAACTGGCCATTTCAAATCCAAACTTCTAACACCAATAAAAGCATCATCCTTGTAGAATCTTTAATAGGAGGGGGCTAAAGATGCTGTTTTTGTTGACAGGATTTATTGGTTCTTGAAGGCAAGAGGTGAGTACAAGCCTAACTACTTCTTGCTCACAGACCCGTCCGGTGAATACGGCTTTGTATTTGGATGGGCTTTTGATGACTTCTAAATCAATTGCTCGTTACAGTAAAAAGAAGTCATGTTTTTTTGAACCTGACAGCAAAAATAACTTGAAGCACCAATTTAATAATAATTGATCACCCGTCTAAGTTAATGATTTTATGCTATACTATCAAAGTTTAAAGGTAAATTATTGTGTAGTAGGAGATGGTATAAAATGTATGTTCTAACGTGTAGGATGTATGCAAAGATTAGAGGAAACAAATTTTATGTCTTCTGTTTGACTGTTTACCAAATAATATTTGGTTTTATTTTCCTGGGATCGGTGAATTTTAAATTTGGAGTCCTCTATGCTAAGGATGGTCAGCTTACAGGTGATGAAATGTTCAGTCATGGTGAGGTTTTCACCTTCTCCTTAATTGTTTTGCTCATCTGAAAAAGAAAAAAAAAAAAAAAAAAAAAAAAGGTATGTTTATTATTTGTTACCCCGTTCTGTCCGTTTCCTCAGTATTTGCTGGAGCTCTGCTTACCCAAGCTTTGGGTAAAACAAGCTTTGGGTTCCTTCTGTCCCACTGGGTGTTGCCCAGTTGGTTGCATCTGGTGAAAATCAGCCTGAGCCCTTACAGAACCAGCTCAAACCAGGTGAGAGCCATTCGCAGCTCTCTCAGGACACACGGAGGAGGATGGGTGACGTTTCTGAGCATCTGGCAAGTGCACTTCTATCAAAACTCGGCCTGTGCAATTTCTGGGGGAAAACCCTTCTGTATCCTGAAGGGTTCCTCAAAGTCTGTTGAGGATCCGGTTAGCAGTTGCTCACCTGGATGGTTCCAGCTCCTCAAGCTAACACTTGTACTCTTGCCCTGTAGTTTAGATCTATTGTAGTTTTGTTATTTTGCAAGATTTTACGTCCTTTGGACAGTAACGTGCATTTCACTCTTTGGAACCTCTCGGATCGTGCTTTGGTGCAGCACCACCTAATGGGACACTTGGCTGCTGTGCTGAAGGGCTTGGTTACTGGAATTGTAAATCCGGAGAGTTTGTAAGTCTTCTGTCCCCAGGGAGGTGTCACGCTTTGTTCACCGTTGCTCTGTTTGTCGGGTGCTGCTTCTCGTCGGAGGTATTAACTTCAAACTGCCCTGTTCTTTTTTGAACTTTTTTTCCTGGTTCTCTCCGTAGGGCAGGGAAGGACTCTCGTATCCCGGTCGTCAGACTCAGCGCTGCCCGAGAAGATACAGAGACTGTAAAAATCATAAGAAGCAACTAGGACTGCAGAGGAAACAAACTGGAGAGAACAAAAGGTGATATTGTTCTCCTTAGCCTGGATTAGAAACATCCACTGCGCTTTGATGCCGGTGGCTGCCAGGGGCTCGTTAGGTCTCTTGAGGCAGGTGTAGGTGTTCACTTGTAGGTTCTATTTTTTGGCAAAGGACCACGAGAGAAGTTTATTTATAGATCCAAATAAACATTCATCTTATCTGAACATAACCTGTCATCCCCTTTCTGACATTAAGGACTCCTGTATAAATACTTGGGGGGGTTTTCTTTGTCGTTTCTGAATGGTTCCATTTTGCCGGCTACTTGAACGAGTCTGAGGGGGTTTAATTGCATACTGCTTCCTTGAAATTCTGTTGGTCTCTGCTTGGAACCCTTCTTGTACTGCTTAATGAAAGACTTCTGATGGTGTTTTCTTGCCTGTTTGTGTTTAAGGTCGTGCTCTGATGCATTTACAGAAGCCATGGCAGGAGAGAGTCAGCTGCTGGAGAAGAGGAGACAGTACTATCCCTGTGCAGCACGGAACTGTGCTACTGCTGTGTCATCAGCTGTGTCTGCACTGAAAGTAGCCACCTTCACTTGTAGGTAGCTCCTTGGTGCTTTAGGACACGCTGAGGGATTTATTCCTTTTGGGATCCACGATGAGAATTCCCAAGAGAGGTAGTAGTAATAAGGTCTGAGATTGGAAAAAAGCCTGTGTCCTTGGAATGTTGTTGTTGTCGTCAAAAGTTAATTTTTCCTTCTTTCTTAGCCAGTAGTCAGCTTTTTGCTTTATTTTTTGTGGTATCAGTATTTGATTGTTTTAAAAAATTGCTTCAAAAGAACTGCAGTGGCTGGCCACCAGGACCTTGTTCCGATTTGCCTATTTGCTTGTAGCTAAAACCTTTCCATATTGTTTATCATTCTATTGAAGAAACTGCTGCCCAGTCAACTAAGAACTGAACATCTGTCTGTCTAGGACATGGGGAGAGGATTTAGGTCATGTCTTTGTTTCCAGAAAAAAGTTCCAGTGTAGTTTCTAACTAGAGGAAAAGGGGGGGGGGGGGGGGGGGGGGGGGGGGGTGAAGACTCGGGGCTCTGATGCCGTTGGGGGCACCCCGAGGTGCCCAGGAGAGGGAGCCCCACTGCGGTGCAGGAGCAGGTATGTTATCACGTACTAGAGAGCAAATTATAAATAGAAATATGAAAATTATAAATATAAAAATATTTTTTAGATCGTTAAAGAAAGCGGTTTTTTTAACTTGTCAATAGGCAGGGTTTTGATGATAAAAATGATAAATACAAAGAATATGAAGGTAGAAATCTAAGTCTAGAAAGATATCATAAATACATACAGATAAAGTTTAAAACTAGAAGAAAAAATCAGTTGCAGCAGTAGATACGATACATAATATAGATAATACTTTAAATACATGTCTAGAATTTTATAGATATTATAGATAATTATTAATAGATTGCATCAAAAGAAACGATAAATAGAAATGTGAGTATAATTACACAAAGTATAAAAATATTTCGATACCGTTTAAAAGAAGGTGTTTTCGTGTATTTATTTGGTTAGAGATGGGGTTTTTGTTTGGATTAATAGACGTATTCTAGAAATATAAATCTAACTGTAGAGAGATCCAATCGATAGAGGAGGCTATTTCTAAAAACACAACCGAACGCCGCCGCCTTCGGGGGAATCGCACGAGCTCGGCCGAAGCAAGGCGAGAGCGGCCGACCCTGACGGCCTCGAGCGAACCGAGGCGAGGCTTCCGAGGCTGCCTGAAGCGAAGCGAGCCGAGCTCAGGCGAAGCGAGCCTGCTGCTCTCGTGCGCGCTGCTTAGCGCCAGTGCGCTCCCAGCCTAATGAGCTCCTGCCCGAGCCCGCGCTCCCGGTCGTGTCCGCGCCGTGGCCGGGCCGCCCGCGGGACGCGGCAGCGGGAGAGCCCCGAGCCGGGCGAGCTGAACGGGAGGCGGCGGCGCTTGCCCGCCCGCCGTCGGGGAGCCGAGGCGAGGCGAGCGGAGCCGAAGAGGCGAATGCAGGCGCCAAGAGCCGAGTTGAGGCGCCAAGAGCCGACTCGAGCCGAGCGTCTCCGGAGCGAGCCGAGCTCCGCCGAGCGCCGCAGCATCCCGGGTAGGGCGAGGCGCCGGGCCGGGCTCGGGGTGCAGCCGGGGCTCTGGGAGGCTTCCCCGCCTGTCCCTCTCTCTAGCCCTCCTTCCTTCTCCCCGTATTCGCCTTCTCTCGCTCCCTTTCCCCCATTCCCTCTCCCCCCGCAAAGCCGGCTCCTTCCTGTCCTGTCCCTAGCCCGCTACTCCCTTCTGTTCCCCCTGTCTCCTTCCTCTGCCCAGCCTCCGTGTACCCTCGTCCCGGGCTTTCCCTTCCCGTGCCGCTTTCCTGCACAGCCCGAGCTCCCTCGCCGCCCTTTGTCGTGCCCTGCTCTCGCTCCTCTCTTCCCGTGCCCCCTTTCCTTCTTTGCCCCGCAGCCGCGGGGCTCGGGCTGCCGGAGAATAAAGCCCCGAGGGCCGGAGCCCGGCGCCCCTGGGCCCTTGCGGGAGTCCCCGCGCGGGGCCGGAGGCTCTCGGCGGATCCCCCCGTGCCGCTCAAGCGGCGCGGCCGACAGCGCCGGAGCTGCGGCTTTGCCGGCATCGCGCTGAGAGCGGCCCCCGCTCCGTGCCGGGCCGTCCCCGCCGTCTGTGCCGCTCCCTCTCTCGCTGCCCCTGGCCCGTGACAGCGAGGCTGGGCAGGAACCTCAAGCCTTCTGGGGGCTGCCCCCCCTTTCTTGTTGCAGCAGAATCCCTTGCTGGGGCCATGCACGTGTGGGAAGGGCTTGGGGGAAGCGCTGCGCTGCTGTCCGGGGCAGTCGGATTCGTTCGGAGCCTTCTTTGGGGGTCAGGGAAAGGCGGGGTGAAGACTCGGGGCTCTGATGCCGTTGGGGGCACCCCAAGGTGCCCGGGAGAGGGAGCCCCACGGCGGTGCAGGAGCAGGTGGGGGGCGGGCGAGGGGCGGGGGTCACGCTGGGTGCCGTCCCCCGGAGGGACCCAAAGCTGCCACCAAATGCACAGGGAGGGGTGAGTGGGTGTAGGATGCTAAAACCTGGCAAGGCATTCGGTTTTCTAGGTATTGCTAAAGAATAGGAATTGGTCTCTAAACTCAGCTGGGGAGAAGCCCTCTCTATGCACTCATTTGTTTACAGGAATGTAGAAGGTTCCGACTGGAGATGCGTAGTAGTTCTGAAGATATTGCCGTGAGGTTTTGATCTAGGAACGGAGCGAGCTGTGCCCTGGAACCCTCAGAACAGCTGCAGGGGCTGAAGGCGATAGAAAGGGCTCTCTGGCACCTTTTGCCTCCGTTCTCTGCCAGCGCCCAAAGCGTGTCGCAGTCCCGGAAGAGGCGCTTGTCATCCCGAGAGCCAAAAGGAAGACGTGTAAAATCCCAGCTCTGCCTTGTGTTTCGTGTGGGTTTTTTACTTCGTATTGATGTCATTCCAGAGAGCAAGGAAAGAAGAAATGGGACCGGCTCCCACTATTACTGTGTGAAGGCTTTCTTGAAAGGCTGCTGTATTTCTATTGTCTTTTTCCACTCCAAGCTTGACTTTTGCCCTCGTTTTTCGAGCTCTGCTGCATTGGGTGTCCCAAGGAGGGCGGGGTTCCTCAGCAGGGCTCTTAGGAGGCGGCGCTGATTCTGCTTTTTCTGAAGGCGTCTCAAAGCGCGCTACCAGAATGACAGTTTTGTGCACTGGAAAGCTTTCCCTCAGTGCCATCAGCGCACGTCCGTGTCTGAATTGTGGAAGCAGACGGACTCAGAAAAGCCAGCACCCGGAGCAGATTTCTGTTGGCTCTGTGTCTGTGAGAAGCGGGCTGTGTGCTGGACGGGGAGAGGCGCTGTTGGAGAGTGGCATCAGCGCCAGGTGTGAGCTGTGAGGATGATGGGGGGCTCGGAGCAGCCCCAGGTGTGAGCTGTGAGGATGATGAGGGGCCGGCTCCTGCCGGGGGGGGGGGGGGGTGCGAGGCTGTTTTAGGGGGAGGCTTCGCCTCAGCTCCCTTTTGCATGGAGCTGCTGAGTAGAGGGGTTCACGGGGGGGCTCCCGGGGCTGTCTCATGGAAGGACTGCGAGAGCTTCTCGCAGCGTCTGGGCGAACACCTGGATACGCGCTTGGATCCGCGGAGCATCGCTTCAAGGAGGTGCCGAGGGACGAATCTTTGCGCCGGGAAGCAGCAGCCGAACGGCTGAGGGCGTGTGGATTTGGAGCGGGGACTTTGGTCCTTTCCCTTTTCAATTGGATCTTGGCAGTCCCCCCTCCCCGCTTCCCCAGGAACAAAAAGGGAGCTTGTGAAGACAAAAGAAATGAAGGAGAGGCAAGCAGCTACTCTCCTAATATTGTCTGTGTTTGAACTAGGGGGGATCCGCTTTCGCTTGCGGTTCCAAGGATGTCGATTGAAGGAAAAGCTGCCTTTTCCCGGCTGTTAGGGGTATCCCAGGGGTGACAGGGAATCCCTGCGTTCCATTTGAACGGGAATGGGCAAAGTATTGTTGTCATCGGATGGCTTTGATTTGAAGGTAGCCAGCCCATTTTCATCATCCTAAGGTTTAAATGGAGGGGACAGCGCTGGTGTCCCTCCTTAGCAAGGGTTTGAATGGAGGTCAAAATCCCCCCTTGCACATGGCTTGAAGGATTTCATTGGAGGAAAGCCCCTTCTTTTCTGCTCTCCCAGGGGATGAACTTGAAGGGGAGAAGCCATTTCTTTGCCCTTGTTGAAGCGAGGTGAGCGCCGCCCGCGGCGTCAGTTTCGGGGTTGAGTTGCGGGAAGCCGCAGCTCTGGCGGCGTTTGCAGGGCTGCAGTCGGGCTGTGCCGCTGCATTTGAGGGCGCTTCTTGTGGCCGCGGCCCGGGCCGGAGCGTTGCCGCTCGGGAGCGCTGCCGGCCCGGGCCGGGCGGGTGCCGAGGCGCACGGGGAATTTGGCGCGGCAGCGGCGGAGCCGCTTTGCCGGTGCGAGCCGCCGTGCGGAGCCGAGGGCAGCTGGCGCCGGGCCGGCCAAGGGCGGCAGAGGCGGCGCGGGCGCTGCTGCGCCGGCCCGGCCGGTGCCGGCCGCTCTGTCCGCTCCGGGCGCGGGGCTCGGGCGCCGCCGGGGCCCCCCGGGCAGGGGGAGCGGGCGGGGGCGGGGGGGGTCTCCGGGGCGGCGCCGCCCCTGCGCGCCGGAGCAGCCGCCGGAGGAGCCGCTTTGCCGCCGGGAGCCGCGCTCCGTCCGGGGCCGGCAGCGCGGGGTTGGGCTGCCGCAAGTTCTTGGGTGTCGCGGTTCGGAGGTGCTTTGTAGGGATCGATCGCACGGGTTTGTTCTGGTCGCAGTGGGTGTGCGCTAAGGGCTATGGCGTTCTTCCTGACCGGTACGGTTCTCGGTTCTTCGGGTGGTGACGAATCGAGTTCCGTAGTCGGATAAAGGTTTGGTTTGAATCGAGTTCCGTAGTCGGATATTTTTTTTGCCGGGCTATTCTGTTTTTAAAGGCGTGCAATGGTTTCTACGGGTCGTTGCGTGAAGCAGCGGCTCGGATTTTAATTCTGTCGCCGTGGCTTTTATTAGCGTGGGCGTGTAGCGTTTGTTTCGGTGGGTTCGAGGTGGCGTCGTGTCGTTAATAGCGGCGGGGTTTTTAAAATCTCTCTAATTGCGTTTGTGTTTCTCGTCTTCCAGGGCTTTTATTTCTTTGGTTTGTTTGATTGTAGTGTACGTTTTATTGTGACGGATCCTTTGGGAGATCTTGTCAATGGTTACGTTTCTCTTTCGGCTTTGTGTTTATTTCTGGGTGGTATTTTTATTTTGATCGAATGAGGCTCTATGCGTTTATTCTTCAGTTGGGAATAATTTTTTTGAGGTAAATTAAAGTTGCTTTGGTTTGGGGGACTTTTGTTTTACAAATGTATTTTCTTTTGGTTTTTTTTGTTTTTTTCTTTTTTTTTTCTTTTGGTTTCTTGTTGTCCTTTGACGTATTTGGTGGTTATTGATCAGTTTTATTTTTGGGAACGTGGGTATTTATATGGTGGGTCTTTTTAAGTAGGGTTTTTTTTTTTTTTTTGGGTAGTTATTTTCTTATTTTTTAGTGGTTGAGATTTTTTGGTTTTTTTCTATTTCGTTCATTAGTTCGCTTTCTAAAGTTCTTTTGACAGAGTATTGCTTATTCTTTGAGTTAGTGTAGATGTAGAATTTTGGTTAGTTTTTAAAATAACGTTCAGGGTCAGTGGCACTGATTGGAGTTGAGCGAGTTGGTTTGGGTTTTTTTAGAGGTTTTTGTGATTTGCTGCGTGTGTTTCTCAAGGGTTTTCTTTTCGTTTGGTTCCATTTTTCTGATGTGATGAGAACTGTTAGTGAAAAGAGTGTTGTGTGTTTTTTTCGCTGGCAGTCGTTTGGCTGGTGGAGGTATCTTGATGGTTTTGGAAGACATTGGTGGGAATTCGATGCTGTTTGTTTTGTCATTGCATTTAGGAATTGGATTTTAAATGTAAAATTCTAAGGATAGCTATCTTTAAACAAAACGAGTAGATGTGTAGAAATGGGAATAAACTTTCATTTTGATCTATTCGATCTCTATTTAAAATTTAACAGGTAACTTAAGTCATGATATATTCCAATAAGATATTGTATTTTTCAAAGAGCATTGTGTATGTTGATAGATATATCAATAGAGATGCTAAATATAAACACAGCTCAAAGGAAATTTTAAATCTAGAAATGTGTTGCGAATCTATGCAGATATATAGATCAAATTATTAAAGGATTGTAAATGTAAAGTGACATAAATCCATACAACACGTAATACAAGTGATACCGTATAGATCTTATGATGGTATATTATAGGAAACGGCTATAAATCTAGTACATCACTATGATATAATATCTAAAACATTATAGATATGGTAACTGTAAATACAACAACATTATTAAAAGTAGTTTAAAAGAAAGGATGGTTTTGTTTTTTACTTGGCAAAAGCAGGGGTTTTATTATAAAAACTACAAATACAAATGATAGAAAGGTAGAAATCTACTTGTAAAAAGATCTCATGAATACATCAAGATGGATATAAAAATTGAAAATATTAGAAAAAAGAAGTTGTAGCAGTAGATTTGGTACATGATAAAAATAATGATTTATCTCTATGATGTGAATAATAGATATGTGATATGTAATGATGAATGGAATGCATCAGTATAAACGGTGACTATAAAAGTGAATCTAATTATGCAAGCTCTAAATATAAAACTATTTCAATAGAGTTGAAAAGAAGGGTTTTTTGGTATTTGTTTGGTTAGAGATGGGATTTTTTTTGGAAGAATAAAAGTATGATAGAAATCTAAATGGAAGTCGAGAAATATACAGTCAATATATAATGATATTGCTAAAACCACAAAGTATGAATAAATACAGATAATAGGAATAGGCATAATAGATGGTATAAAGGACGTAACACATCACTGTCCGGTCTAAATATGCGTGTGAATAGAACTAGGAAAACTAGAACTATCAAATTTATTTCAAGAAGGCATGAAAGAAAGGGGGCTTATTTGGTTCTTGTTTGGTAAGAGGCAGGTTTCTGGCATTTATTTTTAGAGGAGTTTTTGGGGGGGATGGCCCCTGTTCTTTTTTGCCGCCTTGGCCGCCCGCAGGCCCAAGGCGCGCGGCGCCCCCGGCTGGGGTGGGCGGCAGTGCTGCCGCCTTGTGGGCAGAGCGCGGTACTGCAGCCCGGCGCCGCCGCCAGGCAGCCCTCTTGGGCGTGGCGCGTGGCGGAGTTTGTTTGACCTTCTGAAAATGGCGGCGAAAAGGGCGGGAAAGCGGAGGACCCTGGTGTGTCTATCCGGACTGCCTGCACGGAACACGGACGCCGGCGCAGCCCCGGCGGAATTTTTGTGGCGTTTTAGGTGTACCCAACATGGGCTGTGGGGTCAGCGGCGCCGTGGGCGGGCGTATTTTGGCGTGTTTCGGACCGGCATGTGAGTAACCGCCTCTCTCGGCCGAGGGGGCCTCTCTGGGCCGCCATGTTGGGAGTGGCGTGTCACCAATGTCGCGGGAGTTTGTTTGACCTTCTGAAAATGGCGGCCAAAAGGGCGGGAAAGCGGAGGACCCCGGTGTGTCTATCCGGACTGCCTGCACGGAACACCGACGCCGGCGCAGCCCCGGCGGGATTTTCTCTTGCGTTTTAGGTGTACCCGACACGGGCTGTGTGGTCAGTGGCGCCGCGGGCGGGCGTATTTTGGCGTGTTTCTGACCGGCATGTGAGTAACCGCCTCTCTCGCCCGAGGGGGTCCTCTCTCGGCCGCCATGTTGGGAGTGGCGCGTCGCCAATGTCGCGGGATATTTTTTTTTTTGACCTTCTCAAAATGGCGGCCAAAAGGGCGGGGATATCGCGGACCCGGGAGTCTGCCGCCCTGTGGCCAGAGCGCGGTACTGCAGCCCCCCGAGCCAGCGCCCTGCCCCTCGCCGCTGGCTGCCGGGGGCGGGGCAAGGGCGCGGCTGCCGAGCGAGGCAAGGGCGAGGGGCGGGAGCGAGGGGCGGGCGGGGCGGGAGCGAGGGGCGGGCGGGAGCGAGGGGCGGGCGGGGCGGGCTCGGTAAATGGCCGGGAGGGGTGAAAGACGTTCAGGAGTGCAAAAGGGACACGATGGCTGAGAAGAATGGCCGGGGGGGGGGGGCGGCCCGGCGGGGCCGCTTTCGGCGGGCGGCGGAGGCGCGGTCGTAGCGCTCCGCGGGCCGGGGGCAGCGAGCGGGGGCGGGCGAACGCCGTCGGAACGGAGCTGCACCCCCCCCCGAGCCCGCACACGCGCCTCTCCAGGAAGCGACGGCGGGCCGGAAAATCCCGGCGGGGCGGCGGCGCTGCCCGCCCTTTCTGCCGCCAGCTTTGCAAGGTAAGACCGTCCGCCCCGCCCCGCCCCGTCCCGCCGCCCTCCGGTGTCTGTAAACAGACGGACTCCCTCTGCCTTCCCACTTCTCCGTGCTGGAGAGTGGGAGAAAGGTCCGTGCTGCTTGCCGTGTCCTCGGTGGGCAGAGAGCTCTGACCTTGCCTTGCATGGGCTGCTGAGGATTGGATCCATGGGGATGTGCTTTGATGCATTTAGTGACCTTTACGGATTTCTTTCCCCGCTTTTTTCAGTTCCCAGAATCATGGAAGAATTCAGGTTGCAAGGGGCTCTAAAGATCACCTCATTCCAAGGCTGCTGCTGCCGTGGGCAGGGACGTGCTTCCATAGAGCAGCTTGCTCAGAGCCTCATCGCAGAGCACCGACGGGCCTTGAGCACTTGCAGCGGTGGGGCAGCCCCGGGACCTCTGAGCAACCTGTGCCCTGTGCCAGCCAGGTGCCAGAGGAGGAAGGAAGCCCTTCCCACCTGGAGCAGAGGCTGCGTAGCCTTGTGTCACCGAGCGTGTGAGACAGAAAGGCCCTTCCTTTCTGGAGGGGTAACAACACTCAAAGCTCTTTCTCGGGACAAGCAGAGCAATGGAAGGCCAAAGTAGCCTTCAGTTCTTCCAGCAGCTTTGGGAACAACTTGAAGGAGGAGCAGAGCTGGCCTGGTGCCTGCCATGGCTGTCTGTCTTCTTGGCTGAGGCTTTATAAATGAGGCGCTTTTCTGTAGTTCCTTTTCAGGCATGACGTGCAAGTTGCCCCTAGAAGTCCAAAGGCAGCTGTTTTCTTAGCAGAAGGAAGTCAGGAGGAGGCAAAGCCAGCAGCTAAGTCTGGATAAAAAACTTGGCTAACCTCTTTTCCCCCCCTCCTCCAAACAGGCAAGTGTGAAGCACTCAGCAGAGATCTGCCCGGGAGGAAAAGCAGAGCCAATCTCTGAGAAGAAGGGACGTGCGAGCTCTGGCGAGGACGGCTGCTCCCCCTGGCCTTGGTGTGGGACCTCCTGAGCTGCCATTCCTGTGGTGGGAGTGTTTCTCCTCTCCTCCAGCCAAGCCAGAGACCGCCTAGGGAAGGAGCAGGTAAGGTTGAAGTACCGAGGTCTCCCAGGTAAGAAGTGACACGGCAAAAGGAAATGGCCTCAACTTGCAGCAGGGAAGGCTTAGATTGGATTGGAGGGAAAATTTCTTCCCTGAAAGGGTGCTGAGGCGTAGGAGCAGGCTGCCCAGGAAAGTCCCCATGCCTGGAGACATGTCAAGGATGTCAAGATGTGGTGTTTAGGGACCTGACTTGGGGGGGCAGCAGCTGGGCTCGATGTCCTTAGAAGGCTTTTCCAACCGCAAGGATGCTACGGATCCTATGGTTCTGGAAAGCCTTGACCCCTCTGGCTCTAGCACAGCACCTGGATGCTGACAAAATGAGGCTGGTCCTAGAGCCTGGAGGTCCCTGTGCCACAGGGAGAGGACAAGCCGGTGTCACCTGCAGGGAGGGTCTCGTCCCCAGAGAGCCGTCAGTGACTCCGTCCCTGCCCGGGGCTCTGGGTGCGCCCTCGGGGGGCGGGGGACGACACCTGCCCTCAGGTGTCCCTCTGGGCACCTGGGAAGGGAACCAGGTCCATCCGTGCGGCAGCTGCAGGGCTTGCAGGCTTTGGGGCTTTGCAGCTGTGTGCCTTGTCACAAGGTGGCAGGGACGTGACACTGCCTGGCAACGCTGCTGGCCTCGGATCCTTGCTGCTCTCATCCTTATCCCATATGGATTTAGCAGCAATCTTCTGTCTTTGCTTTCAAACTGTCCTTGGGAGAGTTCCAAGAGAGGGTCATTAGTTATTTCAAAGCCTACATCTTTTACCTCTTGGCACTGAAGAGAAAAGACACAAACCTGCTTTGCATCCTTCTGCCTGGAAGTCATTGTGACACACAGGGAAGGGAGGAAGGGGCTGGCCGGGGTCAGCCTCTGCTGAGCCTCAGCTCTGGCTGCTCCTGCTCACAGGGTAAAGCCAAAAGCTGTCGTGATCAAAAACGCAGGCCGCCCTTCTGACCTGAGTCACAGGGGCCGTTTCTTCTGAATGAATCAAGGTGGGAAATCATTCTTGGAGCTTCAGAAGAAAAAAAACCCCAAAACCGTAGGTACGTTTGTAAGAGTGGGTATGTACGTACATTTCCTTCGATGAAGAAGAAAATCTTAGAAATATCATGTCACGTCTGGCTTCCTAGAGAAGATCCTGACCTCTGGGCTTCTGAAAGCAAATGGCTGTGCATTTATAGGAGCGTTTCCCTTCTTTTTATGTGCCTCCCCCAGTCATCTTCTACCCTTGCCCACGGCAAGGAGAGCGCGGTGATTTGGCTGCTCCGCTCTGCCGAGGTTGTTGCAGGCTGTGTAGCAGGGAGTGAGGCCTTTTGTGGCTGCTCATCAGACATTTTCCTACAGCCTTCTCCCTGCAATGGTAAAATGAGACTTGTGTTAGCGAGCAGTCAAGTAGAGCAGGTAACATTAGAAAAGAATTGTTTCTGAGCTGCTGTTCACTAGCACGTGTTTCCCCTTTCCGGCAGAGCGCGCATCATTGCGGGCTTGGGATCGATTGAAATGCGCTAAGGAAACCAGCTCTGGGGAGGGAGGGAGGGAGGGAGGGAGGGAAATGCTCTCTTAACATGTGCCAATTCTTCTGTCAAACTCATCAGGGCAGGACAGCGTTCAGACTGAAAGTGTAAGAAGATGTGGAGGGAGACAGAGAATCTGACAGGAGCACCGGACTCACAAGTGCACGAATTTTGCTTTTGGCTTGGATTCAAACGCAGAAGTTGTAAGGAATTTGGGAAGGAGAAGGGACATTTCAGAAGGAGAAGAAGAAAAAGAAGTTGTTGTTGTTGTTACAGCCCTGGCAAAATCTTTGGTTCTAGCTAATAAAGGAAGCTAGTTGAAATAAAAAAAAAAGAAAAAAAAGTGGTTTTTTTTTTTCCTTCGCTGTTGTATTCGTTGGTGGTTCGTTATATGGTGTGTTGTTTTATTTCTTGGTCTTATTACCTCTGTGTAAATAGTTTTTTTGAGTGAAGCTAACTTTCTGGACGGGTTGGTTTGTATTTGAGGTAGGATAAATTTCAAGAGGTTTCTTTCCTAGACTTCTGACAGGTATTCCTGGGATTTTGGTTTTGTTTACTGTGTGTATCAACAGAGAGATTTGGTAGGGCCAGCTGGGCTGCTGGAGTTTTGGGTGTTAATTTATGAGATGGCTTTTGTTCAATGCAGTTTTGAATTGTTGAAAGGGTTTTTAATGTAGTGGTTTTGAGGCGGTCTTTAAGAATTGTTTGTATCGTTTCACGTTGTTTGTAGTTGGTGTACGATCAGGGATATGGTGGAACTTCTTGAACGTTCTGGTTTTAGCGTTCCTAAGTTCCGATTTCTTTCTGCTTTGCTGTTTTGTTTCTGGTTTTCTTTTGGGGGACAGGGGCGTTTGTAGACGGTGGGTTTCTAGAGGCAATGTGTCTTTCAATTTGGGTAGTGATATTTTTTAGTATTTTAATAGTTTCGATTTTTTTTATTTTCATGCTTTTAATGAGTTGTTTTAAAATTTGGAAGATAACCTTTCTAGATGATTGGTTATTATTTGTGAGTTAGCCTCAAGGTAGAGCTTTGGGGGCTTTTTTTAGTAATGTTTAGGGTCAGTTGTAGGGTTTTGAGTTTAGTGAGTTGGTTGGATTTAATTTTTCATGGGTGTTTGTTTTGACTAGCAGTTCTGTCATTTTCCATGTGTATCTGAGTTTTTTGGGGTTTTGAGCCATTGGTTGAGGAGGAAGTTTATGATGAGAATGTACGGAGCTTTTGGGCTAGTTATAGTGGGATTTCAAATGTCTTGACAGTTCGGTTGATTTGAGTTTTTCTTAGGGTTCAATGTTGTGGGGTCTTTGTTCTGTTAGTCCTAGAAATAGGTTTGGTTTGGATACGCTGCGATGGGATGAGCGTGGGCTGCGTACCGGTGCTGCCGAAGGCGCGGTATTTGTGTGGTTCTGATGCGTTGGGTTAATGAATTGATACGGTCTAATATATAGATTAATTAAAGTAGAAATAAATATCAATATAAAAACAAATATAAAATGATAGTGGTAAACATAAATATAGAAAACAAATAGATAAACACATAAAACTATACTATATAGTATATTATTGTAACAGATGCTAATCTATAGAAACGATAGTCTATTATATATGTATACAAAGATATATAAAGATCGGTTGTAAATATAAAAATATTTAGATAGAGTTAAAAGGAATTGGGGATTTTTTGGGATTTTTTTTATTAGGTTATAGGCTGGGGTTTTTTTTCTAGATAGAAATAATATAAAAATAAAAATCCAGATCTCCAAATATATAACGCGTATACCGATCTCTCTAAATATTGAATATAAAGAAATAGAAGTAAAAGAATATCTAGGATATAAAAATACTATATATCTATTATTCTATTAAAAGGTATTCTCTCTAGTATGTATAATACCTACAAATGTAATAAATAAAAATTATAAAAGTAAATGTGAAGAGAATGATGAAAAATGAGATGATTTTTAGAGTTTTAAATATGGTTTAGATAAAGGGGTGTCTTTGGTTTTTGTTTGGTTAGAGGCAGGGGTTTTATTTGAAATAATAGAAGTATTATAGAAATGTGAATCTTAAGATAGAAATCTATCATAAGTCTAGAAAGAGAAATGACGAAACTATGGATAGAAATTGAAATCTAAATCTATGTCAGTAATATGAAGAGTTGTAGTATAGAATAGAAATGACCTTATGTGGCAATATAAATGAGAAATGGGAATAGAAATAGAAGAAGATGTAAATATAGTTGGAAAGAAAGGGAATTTTTTGGCTTTTGTTTGAGTAGAGGCAGGGGTTTTATTTGAAATAACACAAGTGTTCCAGAAGTGAAAATCTGAAGGCAGAAATAGATAATCAATGAATCAAAATACGTATAAAAATATAGAAATAAGTCCTCGGAATAGATGTAATGTAGAATATCAATTGATTTATAAATTGACATTGATAAAGAGAAATGGATCAGTAAGCAATACACATTATAAATAGAAATGTGACTATCAATAGGAAAACCTAGGGGTAAAATCTATTCAAATATTGTCTAAAAGAAAGGGTTGGGGTTTTTTGGGCTCTTCTTGGGTTAGAGGCAGGGTTTTTATTTGAAATAATATGAACATAGATATTACTCTTACCTGTTTCTAAATATTGAGATAGATAATCAAGATATAAATATAAAACCTAAGGAAATAGAAATAATAGGAAGGGATGTAATATAGAATACAAATAAGAGTATACATTGATATACAGTTTAAATGTCAATGTGAACATGAACCTGAAAGATACAATTTTAAAAAAGATTGAAATAGAGTTGAAAAGAAAGGGGTTCTTTTTGGCTTGAATTTGGGTAGAGGCAGGGGTTTTATTTTAAATAATGGAAGAGTTACAGAAGTAAAAATCCTAACACAGAAATATAGATTAAATATAGAAAGATATGAATAAAAAGATGTCAATAAATAGAAGAAATAGGAACAGATGTAAAATAGAATATAAACTTATAAAAAATCGGAAATTATAAATGTAAAAATAAACATTACACATCAATATACATTTGAAATATAAATGTGGATATAAAGATGAAAAAAAAATAATTTTTTTACAAATTTAAATGCAGTCGAAATTAAAGGGGGTTCTTTTTGGCTTTTATCCGGGTAGGGGCAGGGGAATTATTTTAAATAATGTAAACGTTACAGAAGCAAAAATCCTAACAAATATATACTTACTATGTAAAAATATGTATAAAAATAGAGAAATAAATTTAAGTACTAGGGAGAGATGTAATATAGAATAGAAATTTATTTATAAATAGAAATGTATAAATATACATCAATACGCATTATAAATAGAAAGGTGAATATTAATATGAAAAACTATTTTAAAAAATATTTACCTATTTTTTAAAAGAAATTGTTGGGTTTGGGTTTGGTTTGGTGTTTTTGGTTTTTTTTTTTTTATCCTATTAGGTTAGAGGCAGGAGGATTTTTTTCTTCTTCCTGGTTGCTTTGGGGCATTTATTTCAGAGCAGCTTCTGGGGGGGATCCCCCGTGTTCCTTTTTGCCGCCTTGGCCGCCCGCAGGCCCAAGGCGCGCGGCGCCCCCGGCTGGGGTGGGCGGCAGTGCTGCCGCCTTGTGGGCAGAGCGCGGTACTGCAGCCCGGCGCCGCCGCCAGGCAGCCCTCTTGGGCGTGGCGCGTGGCGGAGTTTGTTTGACCTTCTCAAAAGGGCGGAAGAACGGAGGGCCCCCGGCGGTGTGTCTATCCGGAATGCCTGCACGGAACACCGATGCCGGCGCGGCCCCGACGAGCTTTTCTGTGGCGTTTCAATTGCGATGATGGCATTCCGATTCGCCTGCAGGGTTCGGCGTCGCGGGAAATCGTTTCTAGGGCTCGAGGTGGGTGTCGGCATTTTGATCAGGCAGCTGGCAAAACGGCTACGCCTTGGGGTCTTTCCGAGGGGCGCTGGGGGCGGGGCCGGGGCGGGGCGCCGTGTCGACGAGGTGACGTCATTCGGCGGCACTCTGCCTGCAGTTCGCCCATGCACACGGCAGGGGGCGCTGTGCCGGCAGTGCGCCCATGCAGGCGGCAAAGGGCGCTGTGCCTGCAGTGCGCCCATGAAGACGGCAGGGGGCGCTGTATAAATAGAGTATTAAGTATAAACTATCTAGAAGAAGAAATAAAAGCTCGATGTCACCTGCAGCTGTAGAAAATTTCAGGCTCCCATGGAGGAAATAGTTTTCCTAAAATCATTACCGTTTTGGGGTTTTTTGCACTCCCCGGTAGCCTGAACGTTTCTACTGCTGCTTTTTTATCCTAAAGCCAGAATGGAAATCCCAGATTAGAAATACAGGGAAAGAAAGAGAGAAAGAAAGAAAGAGAGAGAGAGAAAGAGAGAAAGAAAGAAGGAAAGAAAGAAGGAAAGAAAGAGACAGAGAGAAAGAAAGAAAGAGAGAGAGAGAAAGAAAGAGAGAGAGAGAGACAGAAAGCGAGACAGAGAGAAAGAAAGAAAGAGAGAGAGAAAGAAAGAAAGAGAGACAGAGAGAGACAGAGAGAAAGAAAGAGACAGAGAGAAAGAAAGAAAGAAAGAAAGAGAGACAGAGAGAGACAGAGAGAAAGAAAGAGACAGAGAGAAAGAAAGAAAGAAAGAAAGAGAGACAGAGAGAGAGAGACAGAAAGAGAGAGAGAAAGAGAGAAAGAAAGAAAGAGAGACAGAGAGAGAGAGACAGAGAGACAGTGAGAACGAAAGAAAGAGAAAGAGAGAAAGAAAGAGAGACAGAGAGAGAGAGACAGAAAGAGAGACAGTGAGAACGAAAGAGAGAGAGAGAAAGAGAGAAAGAAAGAAAGAGAGACAGAGAGAGAGAGACAGAAAGAGAGACAGTGAGAATGAAAGAAAGAGAGAGAGAGAAAGAGAGAAGGAAAGAAAGAGACACAGAGAGAGAGAGACAGAAAGAGAGACAGTGAGAACGAAAGAGAGAGAGAGAAAGAGAGGAAGAAAGAGAGACAGAGAGAGAGACAGAAAGAGAGACAGTGAGAACGAAAGAAAGAGAGAGAGAGAAAGAGAGAAAGAAAGAAAGAGAGACAGAGAGAGAGAGACAGAAAGAGAGACAGTGAGAACGAAAGAAAGAGAGAGAGAGAAAGAGAGAAGGAAAGAAAGAGACACAGAGAGAGAGAGACAGAAAGAGAGACAGTGAGAAACGAAAGAGAGAGAGAGAAAGAGAGGAAGAAAGAGAGACAGAGAGAGAGACAGAAAGAGAGACAGTGAGAACGAAAGAAAGAGAGAGAGAGAAAGAAAGAAAGAGAGACAGAGAGAGAGAGAGACAGAAAGAGAGACAGTGAGAACGAAAGAAAGAGAGAGAAAGAGAGGAAGAAAGAGAGACAGAGAGAGAGACAGAAAGAGAGACAGTGAGAACGAAAGAAAGAGAGAGAGAGAAAGAGAGAAAGAAAGAAAGAGAGACAGAGAGAGAGAGAGACAGAAAGAGAGACAGTGAGAACGAAAGAAAGAGAGAGAAAGAAAGAGAGACAGAGAGAGAGAGACAGAAAGAGAGACAGTGAGAACGAAAGAAAGAGAGAGAGAGAAAGAGAGGAAGAAAGAGAGACAGAGAGAGAGAGACAGTGAGAACGAAAGAAAGAGAGAGAGAGAAAGAGAGAAAGAAAGAAAGAGAGACAGAGAGAGAGAGAGACAGAAAGAGAGACAGTGAGAACGAAAGAAAGAGAGAGAAAGAAAGAGAGAGAGAGAGACAGAAAGAGAGACAGTGAGAACGAAAGAAAGAGAGACAGAGAGAGAGAGACAGAAAGAGAGACAGTGAGAACGAAAGAAAGAGAGAGAAAGAAAGAGAGAAAGAAAGAGAGACAGAGAGAGAGACAGAAAGAGAGACAGTGAGAACGAAAGAGAGAGAGAAAGAGAGACAGAGAGAAAGAAAGAAAGAAAGAAAGAGAGACAGAGAGAGAGAGACAGAAAGAGAGACAGTGAGAACGAAAGAAAGAGAGAGAGAGAAAGAGAGAAAGAAAGAAAGAGAGACAGAGAGAGAGACAGAGAGACAGACAGAAAGAAAGAAAGAGAGAGAGAGAAAG
This sequence comes from Agelaius phoeniceus, assembly GCF_051311805.1. NCBI lineage: Eukaryota > Metazoa > Chordata > Aves > Passeriformes > Icteridae > Agelaius > Agelaius phoeniceus. Next base: position 21,841 of record NW_027509950.1, read on the forward strand.
AGAGAAAGAAAGAAAGAGAGACAGAGACAGAGAGAAAGGGAGAGAGACAGAGAGACAGAGAGAAAGAAAGAAAGAGAGACAGAAAGAGAGACAGAAAGAAAGAAATAGAGAGAAAGGAAGAGAGCGAGAGAAAGAAAGAAAGAAAGAGAGAGAGAAAGAAATAGAGAAAGACAGACAGAAAGAAAGAAAGAGAGAGACAGGAAGAGAGCGAGAGAAAGAAAGAAATAGAGAAAGACAGACAGAAAGAAAGAAAGAGCGAAAGAAAGAAAAGGAAAAAGGAAAGGAAGAAAAAAAAAAGGAGGAAGAGAAAGGAAGAAAAAAAATGAAAAAGGAAAAGGGTGAGAGTGAAAAAGAAAGCGCGAAAGTGGAAAAGGGGGTGAAAAACAGAGTGAAAAAAAGAAAAAAGAGTTGGAGTGGAAAAGAAAGGACATTCGGGAGGGGCGGTGCTGCCTAAGGTGCTTCCGCGCCCAGGAGCGAAGGAGCCGTTTGATCCCCTGGCGGGAGCGCCGCTCCCGGTGGCGGAGAACGGAGCGGTGGCTGTCAGTCCGAGACTCCAACTCCCGGCAGGCCCTGCGGCCGTAAAGCGCGGCGTCTGACGCAACGGCCGACGCGCCATATGAATGGCTGGCGGGCCGAGGCGGCCGCGTGCCGGGGGAGCGGGCTGGGCGCGGGGAGCTCCCGGCGCCTGTCCCACGCGGGACGGAGCCGCGGCAGCGACGCCGGAGGGGCGAAGCCTCCGTCCGGCCGCCCGCACGGAGCCGAGCGGCGCGGAAGGGGCGTCCGCCCGGTGCCTCGGCCTCGCTCAGCGGTCCCGGTGGCGGGGGCTGAGCTCGGGCGGGGCGCGCTGCCGCCCGCCGATGGCGGAGCGCCAGGCGGTGCTTTGCTGCCGCGGGCCGGGAGCTGCAGGAGCCGCCCCGGGCGAGCGGCGCCGGGCGCTGCCGCGGTCACTGTGCGGCGGCTGCCCTCGGGCTGGCGGAGGCGCGGGAGCCGCCGAGCTGCAGCCGTCTCCCTCGGGCCGCTGCCGCTGCTGCGGGCGGGGGCGGACGAGCGGCTGCGGAGGCGGCTCCGCGGCGTGCTCAGCCTTGCGAGCAGAGAGCGCTCGACATCGCTGGCATGACACGGCTGCTGAGTGCCTCAGTGCTCGTGGCTCTTTCTTCCACGCAAACAGATGGAGCGGCATCGCTGAGCAGTAAAACACAGCGATGGCCCGGAGAATGGCGAGCGCAAGGAGCGCCGGGCTGGATCCTTCTGATGGCACAGGTGCGATCGGCAAACTCAGCCCCTTGTGCCCCTGCCCTCCCGACCCCCAGGGGAAATGCTCTCCAGCCTCGAGCTGCTGAGAGACAAAACGTGTGATTTGACACTAGGGTCCGGAAAAGGTTTCCGTTTAGATTAGCAAATGCCTCCATTGTTCTCGGTTACATCCTAGGATCGGTTTTAGGCAGTGACTTTCTACCGCTTGTCGGATTTTCTTGTGCAATGGTAAGAAAATAGGCAGGTCTGATACTGGTTTCGCTTTTTTTCTACTTCATGTTCCATGAGCTGCTTTTATCCAAGCAATTGTTTTAAAGTTCTACTGTAGGCGTTTCTGGTTCACTTTTTTTTTTTTTTTTTTTTCCTCTAAATCGGCAGTAAATATAGCTGAGTAAAATTACCTTGGTTTTCTTCCTTCTTAAATGTTTTTATTGATAATCCTATTTGAATATGCAGAACACGTGGGTATGTCCTGTAATATATCCTAGCTTTTCTTGTTTACAGGGTACTCAGAAAATATTTTTCCCTTCGAGTCCCACTGAAACATTCTCCGTGCAATCTCCGTTAAGGTCTGTGTTTACAAATAAGCCACCATCAGCTGAGATATTTGCCTGTGTACCTTTTCCTGTCATTCAGAGCTTGCGTTCTGTGGTTTTTATGATAAACCTATCAAACTTGCGAAACCGTTTTGCAAGTCTTGACCGTTGAAGGCAGCAAGAAGTGGTTTTAAAGCCTGTTCTTGAGCAGACGAAGGGAAAAAGTGTGAATTTGCTGCTGAACTTGTCCTTTTTCATTTGACTTGCCTTGAATTATTTAGGAAGAGAGAGCACTAGAAAAAAGAGAGAAATAGAATTGGTTCTTGAGCCCTCCTAAAATGCTCCCTGTGATTCCGTGTGGAGCCAAAGTGAAGGGTGATGGAACAGAGCCCCTGTGCTTTAGAAGGAAATCAATTTCAACCTGATCTCCACCCTGAGTCTCCCTAATTTCTGTTTTTAAAATGCAAACTCAGTTTAGGAAGTGTTGGGAGTTAGTATTTTGGGGGAGAAATGGCAGTTGCACAAACCGTTCCATTTCCCAGAGGCTCTGGGAAGGATTCATTTTGTAAGCGCTGTAACTGCCATCGGTTGGGGGTTCGGGGTTGGAATGTGCACTTGCCCTCCTATAAAGCACTCGTTCATTTGCATTTCAGTGCCAGGAGTCTGGAGAAACTGGAGAAGAGCCCAAGCGACATTTTTCATCCTGAGATACAAAAGGTAGGAAGTGACTTTTTTTGGTTTGGTTCTTTTTCTTTATGATTTCCTGGAAATAGAAGTAATTAAGTATAGATCCTACTGGTTTGTTTCTTCCAGTAGCTAATAAGAATAATAATAATAATCTAATACTACTTAAACTGTCTCTTTATCCATTGAACTGGCCATTTCAAATCCAAACTTCTAAACACCAATAAAAGCATCATCCTTGTAGAATCTTTAATAGGAGGGGGCTAAAGATGCTGTTTTTGTTGACAGGATTTATTGGTTCTTGAAGGGCAAGAGGTGAGTACAAGCCTAACTACTTCTTGCTCACAGACCCGTCCGGTGAATACGGCTTTGTATTTGGATGGGCTTTTGATGACTTCTAAATCAATTGCTCGTTACAGTAAAAAGAAGTCATGTTTTTTTGAACCTGACAGCAAAAATAACTTGAAGCACCAATTTAATAATAATTGATCACCCGTCTAAGTTAATGATTTTATGCTATACTATCAAAGTTTAAAGGTAAATTATTGTGTAGTAGGAGATGGTATAAAATGTATGTTCTAACGTGTAGGATGTATGCAAAGATTAGAGGAAACAAATTTTTATGTCTTCTGTTTGACTGTTTACCAAATAATATTTGGTTTTATTTTCCTGGGATCGGTGAATTTTAAATTTGGAGTCCTCTATGCTAAGGATGGTCAGCTTACAGGTGATGAAATGTTCAGTCATGGTGAGGTTTTCACCTTCTCCTTAATTGTTTTGCTCATCTGAAAAGAAAAAAAAAAAAAAAAAAAAAAAAAGGTATGTTTATTATTTGTTACCCCGTTCTGTCCGTTTCCTCAGTATTTGCTGGAGCTCTGCTTACCCAAGCTTTGGGTAAAACAAGCTTTGGGTTCCTTCTGTCCCACTGGGTGTTGCCCAGTTTGGTTGCATCTGGTGAAATTCAGCCTGAGCCCTTACAGAACCAGCTCAAACCAGGTGAGAGCCATTCGCAGCTCTCTCAGGACACCCGGAGGAGGATGGGTGACGTTTCTGAGCATCTGGCAAGTGCACTTCTATCAAAACTCGGCCTGTGCAATTTCTGGGGAAAACCCTTCTGTATCCTGAAGGGTTCCTCAAAGTCTGTTGAGGATCCGGTTAGCAGTTGCTCACCTGGATGGTTCCAGCTCCTCAAGCTAACACTTGTACTCTTGCCCTGTAGTTTAGATCTATTGTAGTTTTGTTATTTTGCAAGATTTTACGTCTTTGGACAGTAACGTGCATTTCACTCTTTGGAACCTCTCGGATCGTGCTTTGGTGCAGCACCACCTAATGGGACACTTGGCTGCTGTGCTGAAGGGCTTGGTTACTAGAATTGTAAATCCCGGAGAGTTTGTAAGTCTTCTGTCCCCAGGGAGGTGTCACGCTTTGTTCACCGTTGCTCTGTTTGTCGGGTGCTGCTTCTCGTCGGAGGTATTAACTTCAAACTGCCCTGTTCTTTTTTGAACTTTTTTTCCTGGTTCTCTCCGTAGGGCAGGGAAGGACTCTCGTATCCCGGTCGTCAGACTCAGCGCTGCCCGAGAAGATACAGAGACTGTAAAAATCATAAGAAGCAACTAGGACTGCAGAGGAAACAAACTGGAGAGAACAAAAGGTGATATTGTTCTCCTTAGCCTGGATTAGAAACATCCACTGCGCTTTGATGCCGGTGGCTGCCAGGGGCTCGTTAGGTCTCTTGAGGCAGGTGTAGGTGTTCACTTGTAGGTTCTATTTTTTGGCAAAGGACCACGAGAGAAGTTTATTTATAGATCCAAATAAACATTCATCTTATCTGAACATAACCTGTCATCCCCTTTCTGACATTAAGGACTCCTGTATAAATACTTGGGGGGGTTTTCTTTGTCGTTTCTGAATGGTTCCATTTTGCCGGCTACTTGAACGAGTCTGAGGGGGTTTAATTGCATACTGCTTCCTTGAAATTCTGTTGGTCTCTGCTTGGAACCCTTCTTGTACTGCTTAATGAAAGACTTCTGATGGTGTTTTCTTGCCTGTTTGTGGTTAAGGTCGTGCTCTGATGCATTTACAGAAGCCATGGCAGGAGAGAGTCAGCTGCTGGAGAAGAGGAGACAGTACTATCCCTGTGCAGCACAGAACTGTGCTACTGCTGTGTCATCAGCTGTGTCTGCACTGAAAGTAGCCACCTTCACTTGTAGGTAGCTCCTTGGTGCTTTAGGACACGCTGAGGGATTTATTCCTTTTGGGATCCACGATGAGAATTCCCAAGAGAGGTAGTAGTAATAAGGTCTGAGATTGGAAAAAAGCCTGTGTCCTTGGAATGTTGTTGTTGTCGTCAAAAGTTAATTTTTCCTTCTTTCTTAGCCAGTAGTCAGCTTTTTGCTTTATTTTTTGTGGTATCAGTATTTGATTGTTTAAAAAATTGCTTCAAAAGAACTGCAGTGGCTGGCCACCAGGACCTTGTTCCGATTTGCCTATTTGCTTGTAGCTAAAACCTTTCCATATTGTTTATCATTCTATTGAAGAAACTGCTGCCCAGTCAACTAAGAACTGAACATCTGTCTGTCTAGGACATGGGGAGAGGATTTAGGTCATGTCTTTGTTTCCAGAAAAAAGTTCCAGTGTAGTTTCTAACTAGAGGAAAAGGGGGGGGGGGGGGGGGGGGGGGGTGAAGACTCGGGGCTCTGATGCCGTTGGGGGCACCCCGAGGTGCCCAGGAGAGGGAGCCCCACTGCGGTGCAGGAGCAGGTATGTTATCACGTACTAGAGAGCAAATTAGAAATAGAAATATGAAAATTATAAATATAAAAATATTTTTTAGATCGTTAAAGAAAGCGGTTTTTTTAACTTGTCAATAGGCAGGGTTTTGATGATAAAAATGATAAATACAAAGAATATGAAGGTAGAAATCTAAGTCTAGAAAGATATCATAAATACATACAGATAAAGTTTAAAACTAGAAGAAAAAATCAGTTGCAGCAGTAGATACGATACATAATATAGATAATACTTTAAATACATGTCTAGAATTTTATAGATATTATAGATAATTATTAATAGATTGCATCAAAAGAAACGATAAATAGAAATGTGAGTATAATTACACAAAGTATAAAAATATTTCGATACCGTTTAAAAGAAGGTGTTTTCGTGTATTTATTTGGTTAGAGATGGGGTTTTTGTTTGGATTAATAGACGTATTCTAGAAATATAAATCTAACTGTAGAGAGATCCAATCGATAGAGGAGGCTATTTCTAAAAACACAACCGAACGCCGCCGCCTTCGGGGGAATCGCACGAGCTCGGCCGAAGCAAGGCGAGAGCGGCCGACCCTGACGGCCTCGAGCGAACCGAGGCGAGGCTTCCGAGGCTGCCTGAAGCGAAGCGAGCCGAGCTCAGGCGAAGCGAGCCTGCTGCTCTCGTGCGCGCTGCTTAGCGCCAGTGCGCTCCCAGCCTAATGAGCTCCTGCCCGAGCCCGCGCTCCCGGTCGTGTCCGCGCCGTGGCCGGGCCACCCGCGGGACGCGGCAGCGGGAGAGCCCCGAGCCGGGCGAGCTGAACGGGAGGCGGCGGCGCTTGCCCGCCCGCCGTCGGGGAGCCGAGGCGAGGCGAGCGGAGCCGAAGAGGCGAATGCAGGCGCCAAGAGCCGAGTTGAGGCGCCAAGAGCCGACTCGAGCCGAGCGTCTCCGGAGCGAGCCGAGCTCCGCCGAGCGCCGCAGCATCCCGGGTAGGGCGAGGCGCCGGGCCGGGCTCGGGGTGCAGCCGGGGCTCTGGGAGGCTTCCCCGCCTGTCCCTCTCTCTAGCCCTCCTTCCTTCTCCCCGTCTTCGCCTTCTCTCGCTCCCTTTCCCCCATTCCCTCTCCCCCCGCAAAGCCGGCTCCTTCCTGTCCTGTCCCTAGCCCGCTACTCCCTTCTGTTCCCCCTGTCTCCTTCCTCTGCCCAGCCTCCGTGTACCCTCGTCCCGGGCTTTCCCTTCCCGTGCCGCTTTCCTGCACAGCCCGAGCTCCCTCGCCGCCCTTTGTCGTGCCCTGCTCTCGCTCCTCTCTTCCCGTGCCCCCTTTCCTTCTTTGCCCCGCAGCCGCGGGGCTCGGGCTGCCGGAGAATAAAGCCCCGAGGGCCGGAGCCCGGCGCCCCTGGGCCCTTGCGGGAGTCCCCGCGCGGGGCCGGAGGCTCTCGGCGGATCCCCCCATGCCGCTCAAGCAGCGCGGCCGACAGCGCCGGAGCTGCGGCTTTGCCGGCATCGCGCTGAGAGCGGCCCCCGCTCCGTGCCGGGCCGTCCCCGCCGTCTGTGCCGCTCCCTCTCTCGCTGCCCCTGGCCCGTGACAGCGAGGCTGGGCAGGAACCTCAAGCCTTCTGGGGGCTGCCCCCCCTTTCTTGTTGCAGCAGAATCCCTTGCTGGGGCCATGCACGTGTGGGAAGGGCTTGGGGGAAGCGCTGCGCTGCTGTCCGGGGCAGTCGGATTCGTTCGGAGCCTTCTTTGGGGGTCAGGGAAAGGCGGGGTGAAGACTCGGGGCTCTGATGCCGTTGGGGGCACCCCAAGGTGCCCGGGAGAGGGAGCCCCACGGCGGTGCAGGAGCAGGTGGGGGGCGGGCGAGGGGCGGGGGTCACGCTGGGTGCCGTCCCCCGGAGGGACCCAAAGCTGCCACCAAATGCACAGGGAGGGGTGAGTGGGTGTAGGATGCTAAAACCTGGCAAGGCATTCGGTTTTCTAGGTATTGCTAAAGAATAGGAATTGGTCTCTAAACTCAGCTGGGGAGAAACCCTCTCTATGCACTCATTTGTTTACAGGAATGTAGAAGGTTCCGACTGGAGATGGGTAGTAGTTCTGAAGATATTGCCGTGAGGTTTTGATCTAGGAACGGAGCGAGCTGTGCCCTGGAACCCTCAGAACAGCTGCAGGGGCTGAAGGCGATAGAAAGGGCTCTCTGGCACCTTTTGCCTCCGTTCTCTGCCAGCGCCCAAAGCGTGTCGCAGTCCCGGAAGAGGCGCTTGTCATCCCGAGAGCCAAAAGGAAGACGTGTAAAATCCCAGCTCTGCCTTGTGTTTCGTGTGGGTTTTTTACTTCGTATTGATGTCATTCCAGAGAGCAAGGAAAGAAGAAATGGGACCGGCTCCCACTATTACTGTGTGAAGGCTTTCTTGAAAGGCTGCTGTATTTCTATTGTCTTTTTCCACTCCAAGCTTGACTTTTGCCCTCGTTTTTCGAGCTCTGCTGCATTGGGTGTCCCAAGGAGGGCGGGGTTCCTCAGCAGGGCTCTTAGGAGGCGGCGCTGATTCTGCTTTTTCTGAAGGCGTCTCAAAGCGCGCTACCAGAATGACAGTTTTGTGCACTGGAAAGCTTTCCCTCAGTGCCATCAGCGCACGTCCGTGTCTGAATTGTGGAAGCAGACGGACTCAGAAAAGCCAGCACCCGGAGCAGATTTCTGTTGGCTCTGTGTCTGTGAGAAGCGGGCTGTGTGCTGGACGGGGAGAGGCGCTGTTGGAGAGTGGCATCAGCGCCAGGTGTGAGCTGTGAGGATGATGGGGGGCTCGGAGCAGCCCCAGGTGTGAGCTGTGAGGATGATGAGGGGCCGGCTCCTGCCGGGGGGGGGGGGGTGCGAGGCTGTTTTAGGGGGAGGCTTCGCCTCAGCTCCCTTTTGCATGGAGCTGCTGAGTAGAGGGGTTCACGGGGGGGCTCCCGGGGCTGTCTCATGGAAGGACTGCGAGAGCTTCTCGCAGCGTCTGGGCGAACACCTGGATACGCGCTTGGATCCGCGGAGCATCGCTTCAAGGAGGTGCCGAGGGACGAATCTTTGCGCCGGGAAGCAGCAGCCGAACGGCTGAGGGCGTGTGGATTTGGAGCGGGGACTTTGGTCCTTTCCCTTTTCAATTGGATCTTGGCAGTCCCCCCTCCCCGCTTCCCCAGGAACAAAAAGGGAGCTTGTGAAGACAAAAGAAATGAAGGAGAGGCAAGCAGCTACTCTCCTAATATTGTCTGTGTTTGAACTAGGGGGGATCCGCTTTCGCTTGCGGTTCCAAGGATGTCGATTGAAGGAAAAGCTGCCTTTTCCCGGCTGTTAGGGGTATCCCAGGGGTGACAGGGAATCCCTGCGTTCCATTTGAACGGGAATGGGCAAAGTATTGTTGTCATCGGATGGCTTTGATTTGAAGGTAGCCAGCCCATTTTCATCATCCTAAGGTTTAAATGGAGGGGACAGCGCTGGTGTCCCTCCTTAGCAAGGGTTTGAATGGAGGTCAAAATCCCCCCTTGCACATGGCTTGAAGGATTTCATTGGAGGAAAGCCCCTTCTTTTCTGCTCTCCCAGGGGATGAACTTGAAGGGGAGAAGCCATTTCTTTGCCCTTGTTGAAGCGAGGTGAGCGCCGCCCGCGGCGTCAGTTTCGGGGTTGAGTTGCGGGAAGCCGCAGCTCTGGCGGCGTTTGCAGGGCTGCAGTCGGGCTGTGCCGCTGCATTTGAGGGCGCTTCTTGTGGCCGCGGCCCGGGCCGGAGCGTTGCCGCTCGGGAGCGCTGCCGGCCCGGACCGGGCGGGTGCCGAGGCGCACGGGGAATTTGGCGCGGCAGCGGCGGAGCCGCTTTGCCGGTGCGAGCCGCCGTGCGGAGCCGAGGGCAGCTGGCGCCGGGCCGGCCAAGGGCGGCAGAGGCGGCGCGGGCGCTGCTGCGCCGGCCCGGCCGGTGCCGGCCGCTCTGTCCGCTCCGGGCGCGGGGCTCGGGCGCCGCCGGGGCCCCCCGGGCAGGGGGAGCGGGCGGGGGCGGGGGGGGTCTCCGGGGCGGCGCCGCCCCTGCGCGCCGGAGCAGCCGCCGGAGGAGCCGCTTTGCCGCCGGGAGCCGCGCTCCGTCCGGGGCCGGCAGCGCGGGGTTGGGCTGCCGCAAGTTCTGGGGTGTCGCGGTTCGGAGGTGCTTTGTAGGGATCGATCGCACGGGTTTGTTCTGGTCGCAGTGGGTGTGCGCTAAGGGCTATGGCGTTCTTCCTGACCGGTACGGTTCTCGGTTCTTCGGGTGGTGACGATAAAGGTTTGGTTTGAATCGAGTTCCGTAGTCGGATATTTTTTTTGCCGGGCTATTCTGTTTTTAAAGGCGTGCAATGGTTTCTACGGGTCGTTGCGTGAAGCAGCGGCTCGGATTTTAATTCTGTCGCCGTGGCTTTTATTAGCGTGGGCGTGTAGCGTTTGTTTCGGTGGGTTCGAGGTGGCGTCGTGTCGTTAATAGCGGCGGGGTTTTTAAAATCTCTCTAATTGCGTTTGTGTTTCTCGTCTTCCAGGGCTTTTATTTCTTTGGTTTGTTTGATTGTAGTGTACGTTTTATTGTGACGGATCATTTGGGAGATCTTGTCAATGGTTACGTTTCTCTTTCGGCTTTGTGTTTATTTCTGGGTGGTATTTTTATTTTGATCGAATGAGGCTCTATGCGTTTATTCTTCAGTTGGGAATAATTTTTTTGAGGTAAATTAAAGTTGCTTTGGTTTGGGGGACTTTTGTTTTACAAATGTATTTTCTTTTGGTTTTTTTTGTTTTTTTCTTTTTTTTTTCTTTTGGTTTCTTGTTGTCCTTTGACGTATTTGGTGGTTATTGATCAGTTTTATTTTTGGGAACGTGGGTATTTATATGGTGGGTCTTTTTAAGTAGGGTTTTTTTTTTTTTTTTGGGTAGTTATTTTCTTATTTTTTAGTGGTTGAGATTTTTTGTTTTTTTTCTATTTCGTTCATTAGTTCGCTTTCTAAAGTTCTTTTGACAGAGTATTGCTTATTCTTTGAGTTAGTGTAGATGTAGAATTTTGGTTAGTTTTTAAAATAACGTTCAGGGTCAGTGGCACTGATTGGAGTTGAGCGAGTTGGTTTGGGTTTTTTTAGAGGTTTTTGTGATTTGCTGCGTGTGTTTCTCAAGGGTTTTCTTTTCGTTTGGTTCCATTTTTCTGATGTGATGAGAACTGTTAGTGAAAAGAGTGTTGTGTGTTTTTTTCGCTGGCAGTCGTTTGGCTGGTGGAGGTATCTTGATGGTTTTGGAAGACATTGGTGGGAATTCGATGCTGTTTGTTTTGTCATTGCATTTAGGAATTGGATTTTAAATGTAAAATTCTAAGGATAGCTATCTTTAAACAAAACGAGTAGATGTGTAGAAATGGGAATAAACTTTCATTTTGATCTATTCGATCTCTATTTAAAATTTAACAGGTAACTTAAGTCATGATATATTCCAATAAGATATTGTATTTTTCAAAGAGCATTGTGTATGTTGATAGATATATCAATAGAGATGCTAAATATAAACACAGCTCAAAGGAAATTTTAAATCTAGAAATGTGTTGCGAATCTATGCAGATATATAGATCAAATTATTAAAGGATTGTAAATGTAAAGTGACATAAATCCATACAACACGTAATACAAGTGATACCGTATAGATCTTATGATGGTATATTATAGGAAACGGCTATAAATCTAGTACATCACTATGATATAATATCTAAAACATTATAGATATGGTAACTGTAAATACAACAACATTATTAAAAGTAGTTTAAAAGAAAGGATGGTTTTGTTTTTTACTTGGCAAAAGCAGAGGTTTTATTATAAAAACTACAAATACAAATGATAGAAAGGTAGAAATCTACTTGTAAAAAGATCTCATGAATACATCAAGATGGATATAAAAATTGAAAATATTAGAAAAAAGAAGTTGTAGCAGTAGATTTGGTACATGATAAAAATAATGATTTATCTCTATGATGTGAATAATAGATATGTGATATGTAATGATGAATGGAATGCATCAGTATAAACGGTGACTATAAAAGTGAATCTAATTATGCAAGCTCTAAATATAAAACTATTTCAATAGAGTTGAAAAGAAGGGTTTTTTGGTATTTGTTTGGTTAGAGATGGGATTTTTTTTGGAAGAATAAAAGTATGATAGAAATCTAAATGGAAGTCGAGAAATATACAGTCAATATATAATGATATTGCTAAAACCACAAAGTATGAATAAATACAGATAATAGGAATAGGCATAATAGATGGTATAAAGGACGTAACACATCACTGTCCGGTCTAAATATGCGTGTGAATAGAACTAGGAAAACTAGAACTATCAAATTTATTTCAAGAAGGCATGAAAGAAAGGGGGCTTATTTGGTTCTTGTTTGGTAAGAGGCAGGTTTCTGGCATTTATTTTTAGAGGAGTTTTTGGGGGGGATGGCCCCTGTTCTTTTTTGCCGCCTTGGCCGCCCGCAGGCCCAAGGCGCGCGGCGCCCCCGGCTGGGGTGGGCGGCAGTGCTGCCGCCTTGTGGGCAGAGCGCGGTACTGCAGCCCGGCGCCGCCGCCAGGCAGCCCTCTTGGGCGTGGCGCGTGGCGGAGTTTGTTTGACCTTCTGAAAATGGCGGCGAAAAGGGCGGGAAAGCGGAGGACCCTGGTGTGTCTATCCGGACTGCCTGCACGGAACACGGACGCCGGCGCAGCCCCGGCGGAATTTTTGTGGCGTTTTAGGTGTACCCAACATGGGCTGTGGGGTCAGCGGCGCCGTGGGCGGGCGTATTTTGGCGTGTTTCGGACCGGCATGTGAGTAACCGCCTCTCTCGGCCGAGGGGGCCTCTCTGGGCCGCCATGTTGGGAGTGGCGTGTCACCAATGTCGCGGGAGTTTGTTTGACCTTCTGAAAATGGCGGCCAAAAGGGCGGGAAAGCGGAGGACCCCGGTGTGTCTATCCGGACTGCCTGCACGGAACACCGACGCCGGCGCAGCCCCGGCGGGATTTTCTCTTGCGTTTTAGGTGTACCCGACACGGGCTGTGTGGTCAGTGGCGCCGCGGGCGGGCGTATTTTGGCGTGTTTCTGACCGGCATGTGAGTAACCGCCTCTCTCGCCCGAGGGGGTCCTCTCTCGGCCGCCATGTTGGGAGTGGCGCGTCGCCAATGTCGCGGGATATTTTTTTTTTTTTTGACCTTCTCAAAATGGCGGCCAAAAGGGCGGGGATATCGCGGACCCGGGAGTCTGCCGCCCTGTGGCCAGAGCGCGGTACTGCAGCCCCCCGAGCCAGCGCCCTGCCCCTCGCCGCTGGCTGCCGGGGGCGGGGCAAGGGCGCGGCTGCCGAGCGAGGCAAGGGCGAGGGGCGGGCGGGGCGGGAGCGAGGGGCGGGCGGGGCGGGCTCGGTAAATGGCCGGGAGGGGTGAAAGACGTTCAGGAGTGCAAAAGGGACACGATGGCTGAGAAGAATGGCCGGGGGGGGGGGGCGGCCCGGCGGGGCCGCTTTCGGCGGGCGGCGGAGGCGCGGTCGTAGCGCTCCGCGGGCCGGGGGCAGCGAGCGGGGGCGGGCGAACGCCGTCGGAACGGAGCTGCACCCCCCCCCGAGCCCGCACACGCGCCTCTCCAGGAAGCGACGGCGGGCCGGAAAATCCCGGCGGGGCGGCGGCGCTGCCCGCCCTTTCTGCCGCCAGCTTTGCAAGGTAAGACCGTCCGCCCCGCCCCGCCCCGTCCCGCCGCCCTCCGGTGTCTGTAAACAGACGGACTCCCTCTGCCTTCCCACTTCTCCGTGCTGGAGAGTGGGAGAAAGGTCCGTGCTGCTTGCCGTGTCCTCGGTGGGCAGAGAGCTCTGACCTTGCCTTGCATGGGCTGCTGAGGATTGGATCCATGGGGATGTGCTTTGATGCATTTAGTGACCTTTACGGATTTCTTTCCCCGCTTTTTTCAGTTCCCAGAATCATGGAAGAATTCAGGTTGCAAGGGGCTCTAAAGATCACCTCATTCCAAGGCTGCTGCTGCCGTGGGCAGGGACGTGCTTCCATAGAGCAGCTTGCTCAGAGCCTCATCGCAGAGCACCGACGGGCCTTGAGCACTTGCAGCGGTGGGGCAGCCCCGGGACCTCTGAGCAACCTGTGCCCTGTGCCAGCCAGGTGCCAGAGGAGGAAGGAAGCCCTTCCCACCTGGAGCAGAGGCTGCGTAGCCTTGTGTCACCGAGCGTGTGAGACAGAAAGGCCCTTCCTTTCTGGAGGGGTAACAACACTCAAAGCTCTTTCTCGGGACAAGCAGAGCAATGGAAGGCCAAAGTAGCCTTCAGTTCTTCCAGCAGCTTTGGGAACAACTTGAAGGAGGAGCAGAGCTGGCCTGGTGCCTGCCATGGCTGTCTGTCTTCTTGGCTGAGGCTTTATAAATGAGGCGCTTTTCTGTAGTTCCTTTTCAGGCATGACGTGCAAGTTGCCCCTAGAAGTCCAAAGGCAGCTGTTTTCTTAGCAGAAGGAAGTCAGGAGGAGGCAAAGCCAGCAGCTAAGTCTGGATAAAAAACTTGGCTAACCTCTTTTCCCCCCCTCCTCCAAACAGGCAAGTGTGAAGCACTCAGCAGAGATCTGCCCGGGAGGAAAAGCAGAGCCAATCTCTGAGAAGAAGGGACGTGCGAGCTCTGGCGAGGACGGCTGCTCCCCCTGGCCTTGGTGTGGGACCTCCTGAGCTGCCATTCCTGTGGTGGGAGTGTTTCTCCTCTCCTCCAGCCAAGCCAGAGACCGCCTAGGGAAGGAGCAGGTAAGGTTGAAGTACCGAGGTCTCCCAGGTAAGAAGTGACACGGCAAAAGGAAATGGCCTCAACTTGCAGCAGGGAAGGCTTAGATTGGATTGGAGGGAAAATTTCTTCCCTGAAAGGGTGCTGAGGCGTAGGAGCAGGCTGCCCAGGAAAGTCCCCATGCCTGGAGACATGTCAAGGATGTCAAGATGTGGTGTTTAGGGACCTGACTTGGGGGGGCAGCAGCTGGGCTCGATGTCCTTAGAAGGCTTTTCCAACCGCAAGGATGCTACGGATCCTATGGTTCTGGAAAGCCTTGACCCCTCTGGCTCTAGCACAGCACCTGGATGCTGACAAAATGAGGCTGGTCCTAGAGCCTGGAGGTCCCTGTGCCACAGGGAGAGGACAAGCCGGTGTCACCTGCAGGGAGGGTCTCGTCCCCAGAGAGCCGTCAGTGACTCCGTCCCTGCCCGGGGCTCTGGGTGCGCCCTCGGGGGGCGGGGGACGACACCTGCCCTCAGGTGTCCCTCTGGGCACCTGGGAAGGGAACCAGGTCCATCCGTGCGGCAGCTCCAGGGCTTGCAGGCTTTGGGGCTTTGCAGCTGTGTGCCTTGTCACAAGGTGGCAGGGACGTGACACTGCCTGGCAACGCTGCTGGCCTCGGATCCTTGCTGCTCTCATCCTTATCCCATATGGATTTAGCAGCAATCTTCTGTCTTTGCTTTCAAACTGTCCTTGGGAGAGTTCCAAGAGAGGGTCATTAGTTATTTCAAAGCCTACATCTTTTACCTCTTGGCACTGAAGAGAAAAGACACAAACCTGCTTTGCATCCTTCTGCCTGGAAGTCATTGTGACACACAGGGAAGGGAGGAAGGGGCTGGCCGGGGTCAGCCTCTGCTGAGCCTCAGCTCTGGCTGCTCCTGCTCACAGGGTAAAGCCAAAAGCTGTCGTGATCAAAAACGCAGGCCGCCCTTCTGACCTGAGTCACAGGGGCCGTTTCTTCTGAATGAATCAAGGTGGGAAATCATTCTTGGAGCTTCAGAAGAAAAAAAACCCCAAAACCGTAGGTACGTTTGTAAGAGTGGGTATGTACGTACATTTCCTTCGATGAAGAAGAAAATCTTAGAAATATCATGTCACGTCTGGCTTCCTAGAGAAGATCCTGACCTCTGGGCTTCTGAAAGCAAATGGCTGTGCATTTATAGGAGCGTTTCCCTTCTTTTTATGTGCCTCCCCCAGTCATCTTCTACCCTTGCCCACGGCAAGGAGAGTGCGGTGATTTGGCTGCTCCGCTCTGCCGAGGTTGTTGCAGGCTGTGTAGCAGGGAGTGAGGCCTTTTGTGGCTGCTCATCAGACATTTTCCTACAGCCTTCTCCCTGCAATGGTAAAATGAGACTTGTGTTAGCGAGCAGTCAAGTAGAGCAGGTAACATTAGAAAAGAATTGTTTCTGAGCTGCTGTTCACTAGCACGTGTTTCCCCTTTCCGGCAGAGTGCAGCCGCCCAAGAAGGGATTTTTTTGGCTCAGCCAGATGTGCTCCCGCCTCCCACCGAGACGCTGAGACGGAGCTGAGTTTGCCTTCCAATGTCTTGGAACAGAGGTTCATGGGAAGTTTTCTCAGCTATCTAAGGCACGGAGCCCTGGAGCCAAGTCAGCCTGAGCTGCTGCGTGCTTGCTGTGAGCCTTGAGGTGAGCGCACATCGTTGCGGGCTTGGGATCGATTGAAATGCGCTAAGGAAACCAGCTCTGGGGAGGGAGGGAGGGAGGAAGGGAAATGCTCTCTTAACATGTGCCAATTCTTCTGTCAAACCCATCAGGGCAGGACAGCGTTCAGACTGAAAGTGTAAGAAGATGTGGAGTGAGACAGAATCTGACAGGAGCACCGGACTCACAAGTGCATGAATTTTGCTTTTTGCTTGGATTCAAACTCGGAAGTTGTAAGGAATTTGGGAAGGAGAAGGGACATTTCAGAAGGAGAAGAAGAAAAAGAAGTTGTTGTTTTTACAGCCCTGGCAAAATCTTTGGTTCTAGCTAATAAAGGAAGCTAGTTGAAATAAAAAAAAAGAAAAAAATGGGTTTTTTTCCTTCGCTGTTGTATTCGTTGGTGGGTCGTTATAGGGTGTGTTGTTTTATTTCTTGGTCCTATTAACTCTGTGTAAATAGTTTTTTGAGTGAAGCTAACTTTCTGGACGGGTTGGTTTGTATTTGAGGTAGGATTAATTTCAAGAGGTTTCTTTCCTAGACTTCTGATCGGTATTGCTGGGATTTTGGTTTTTTTGTTTACTGTATGTATCAAGAGAGAGATTTGGTAGGGCCAGCTGGGCTGCTGGAGTTTTGGGTGTTAATTTATTAGATGGCTTTTGTTAAACACAGAATAATTATGTAAGTTAACAGCAAATTACCCAATATATCTAGGTAAGCTACCTAAACGCAATGCTTTATGTCTTACCATTTTTCTGTTCTTCTGCTCCAAGTAGTTGTGTCAAAAAAGAAAGCGCTGTTATTTTTCTGAAGAGCTTTCTTCTATAACAAGGCCTTTACTCCCTTTGAATTTGAGTCAGAGGAGCCAAACAGCTGCAGCTGCTCTGTGGGCTTCTATATTTGGTGGGATTAGCCCCCTCCCTTTTCCCAGGCATCATGGGAATGGGAGGCGGGCACCATCAGGGGTATATTAACCCCAGCTTTTGGTGAGGGGCTTCATTCCGTCTCTGGGGTGTGCTGGGGTGAGAGCTCTCCTGTTATTTCAGTGAAGAGCCTCTTTTAGCTTAGCTTGCTTTCAGCAGGTGTTTCTGGGCATCTAAAGCAATAGAGGCTTTGAAGATACTGTGAAGAAAATGGCATGGAATACAGGGAGTATTTAAGGTGAAGATTTCGGATTTTGTGTTTAGGGGTGATAAAGCGTATCTGCAATTTCTGGTTTTGTTCTTGTTTTGTGTTTTTATTGTTTTTAGGAGGTGCACAGCTTCCAGAGATCCCAGGTTGTGTCAAGCACAGCACTTCTTTCAGCAGATTCATCATGTCACAGGAGGCATCTGGCAGTGTTAAAAATGATGTTTGAGATTGAGGCTTCAGGTGAGTTGAGGGTTGTGACTAGGAGAGGGAGGGTGAGCAGGTATCCAGTTAGGAGTTATTGGGGGGCAGGGGGGTTTGCAGGCAGCAGGGTGAGAAAGGGTGTTTATTTGAGGGCCCCCCCACACAAGGCTTTTCAGAAGCATAGCAGAGGCATTCACATGTTTTCCTCACACAAGGTCATCCACTGCACTCACAGGAATGCCATTTCACTTTGCTTTTCTCTAACCCAGGTGCCACTAATAATAAAGGCCACAGCCTTGGAATCAGGATGAAGGTGGAGCCTGAAAGAGCCAGGCACACTCAGGAGAGGGCAAGTAGCTGACTTGCTGGGATTTGGCCTACATAACTCTAAACTCATACGTTGGTTTTGTTTTTCTTTATTGTAGCTGACCGAGAGGCTAACAGGTGATCACGGGGCCCTCCGAGGCAGACTCATTTCAGGTGCAACGTGGATTCACATCACTGATCATCCAAAAGATAAGTCGGGGGCCATGGCCTGGAGAAGGGAGGGTAGCAGGTTGGGAGTTCTTGGGACAGATTTAAAAATTAGCAGAGGGAAAAGCAATCTTCTCCAAGGGGCCTCTTAGGACAGCTAAAGGGAGAGACTCCACATTTGATGGCAGCGTGCAGGCGGGCAGGGCAGAGCAGTTCCGGTCCACGTCGTATTGTCCGGTGTACCGTGTTACCTACTGTGTCTTTGGGGTCCCTTTTGCCTTTTCCCCTCGAGACCCTCACCACAAGCATAATGTGTCGTGTTTAACGTCCCCCCGTTTGTCACGTTCTGTGTCACGGGTGTCTGCACATGTTTGTGCCGGAGCTGCTCTGCCCTGCCGCAGAGGCTGATGCAACAGGACAAGGCTCAGGGACACGCAGTTTGTGGGGTGTTGCCGGGCTCTAGATGATATTCCTAGATAGACAGAAGATGTTTGGAGCTGTGAAGATATCTTGCAGCCCTTTGACGTTTGTCCTCGCTTTCTTTCAGACGCAGAAGGATAAAATCCAGGGCAAAATCCATCCACCCATCCCGAGTGAGGAGGTTCCCCTGAGCAGGTCAGTCACCGCTTGTCTCTGCAGGGAGATTGTAAAGTGTGACTCTGTTACAGCTCTGTTCTTTTTCTTTTTAGGAAGCAAAGCTGGACATCAGCAGTCAAGGTGAGGTGGGCAAGGTGAGCATTGAGTAGCGTACAGAAGCAGTTGTTATTGCTCCAGTCTCACTTTCCAGTGCAACTCTAAGCATCTGTTCCTGTTTCTGCGCTTTAGGCAATCCACTAGGAGTACGCCAGGCCCCAGTCACCAACCGGCTGACGTGCCGGGTTTGCCGCTCTCCCGAGCCCTGCGGAAGAATCACGGGACTCGTTGATGAAGCCTCTGCCTTTTCTATATAAAGGTGTCACCAGGGTAGCCTTGGGCACGGGCCGAGGAGTTGCGGTGAGTTGGGGAAGTAGGGAGGAGGAGCTAGGGTCCACTCAGGTTTCAGCAACGCCACATCACCTCGTCTCCTCTTAGCCCAGGCGTGCCCCACGACGATGGCGTCAGCCTCCGAGTGCGGCTGAAGCGTGCGGCCCCAGGAGCCGGGCATTCTTGGGAAAAGAGTGAGTGGCAGAATTGTTGGGTTTTGGCCAATGTGCTGCTGAGGTTATGCATTGATATTTTGTTTACTTTATTGGAGCAGACGAAGAAACAACAGGAAGTTGTTTAACAACAGTGCCAGCAGGACCTTCCCAGCTGTCGAGGCAGCCTTCCTTTGCACCTGACACAGACCGGCATCCCCAGATGTCTGAGAGATAAGTAGAGGGCTACGACCCACAGAGGGGATGAAACCAGGGCGCAGGGCAGGGACCCACCGGGAGGGGTTTTTGAGTCCGCTTTGGAGACGGGGGTGTCCACGAAGCGGCCCCTTAGGCCTGGGGGGGAAATAAAAGCAAAGTCTCACTTTTGATCGCAGTGCTGAGGTGTACAGGGCAGAGCAGTCCCGGTGTGTATTGTGTCCCTTGTCTTTTGTGTATTATGTGTGGTTGGATGTGTCATGTCCTTTACCTTAGGCCTTTGAGGAGCCTAGCAGAAACCGTGGCATCATTGTTAGCATCTGTAATCTCTACATTCCTTGGCCTGGTACCCAGGCCATTGAACCTTTGACTCGGGAGCTCCGACAGGCATCAGAATTGCATCTCTCTTTGGAAGCATCCAGTCAGGTGGCTTTTCAGGTCTTGTTCTGAGCTGCACGGACAGCCGTGCTCCGCAATGCTCCATTTCAACGGATTAGGACTTGTAAGAATGTGAGGTTAGGGAGAGGATTCTGACCGTAGGATTCCTGGGTATCCATCTTTGCAGTTCTTGGAATAAATCCTTCAGCCAGCATCTTCCTCCAGGGTTCTCTGAGCCTCATCAGTTTGCCATCTGTCTCATCTCGGTCATCTCCTTTTGCATTCTCTGAGTCCTTGCAGCCACTTTGCTTGCCAGGAGCTTTCTGTTCCTGTTGTGTCCCCCCTGTCTGTCACGTCCCGTCCCGTGTCACGGGTGTCAGCACACACATTTGTGCCGGAGCTGCTCTGCCCTGCCGCATAGCCTGGTGCAGTAGGAGTAGTCCCTGGGAGTTTGTAATGTGGGGTGTAGTGGGACTCTAGATGGGATTTGTAGATAGACACAAGACGTCTGGAGCTCCTAAGTTATCCTGCAACAGTTTGACTCTTGTCCTAACTTTTTTTTCAGATTCAGATGGATTAAATGTGTGCCAGAGGGCCCCATCCCAGATGAGGGGTTTCCCCCGAGCAGGTGAGGCGCCGTTTGTCTCTGCAGCAGAAGTGTAAATGGTGACTCTGTTACAGCACTGTTCTTTGTCTTTCTTTTTAGGAAGCAAATGTGGATACCAGCTGTCAAGGTGAGCAGTGGAGAGAAGTAGTTGTTATTGCTCAGGTCTCAATTTCTGGTGCAGCTCTAAGCTTCCATTCTCGTTTGTGCGCTTTAGGCAATCCACTCGGAGTATGCCAAGCCCCCGTCACCAGCTGGCCGATGCTCCGGGTTTCCTGCAAATGTGAGCCCTGTGGATGCATTACAGGACTTGGTGATGAAGCCCTGAACTTTTCTATTTAAAGGTGCCATCCAGGTGGCCTCTGGCAGCTACCCAGGAGTTGTGGTGAGTCAGGGAAGTAGGGGGGAGGGGCGAGGGTCCACTCAGGTTTCAGCCGTGACAAATCACCTCATCTCCTCTTAATCCAGGCGTCCCCTGTGGCGACGGCCTCGGTCTCTGAGCGTGCCCGAAGCGTGCGGCCCGAGCAGCTGAGCGTTCTTAGGAGCACGGTGAGTAGCAGACTTGTGGGGTTTTGGCCGATGTGGTGCCACAATCAGGCATTGATGTTTGGTTTTCTTTAATACAGCTGTCGAAGAGACACCAGCCCGGTGCCAGCAGGACCTTCCCAGCTGACGAGGTGGACTTTCTTTGCACCTGAGACCGGCATCCCGAGATGTCTGAGAGAGAAGTAGAGGGCTACGACCCCCAGGGGGGATGAAAGCAGGGTGCTGGTTTGGGAATTACTGGGATGGGTTTTTGAGTCCGCTTTGGAGGTGGGGGGGGTGTCCATGAAGTGGCCCCTTAGGCCCCATAAAAGCAAAATCTCACTTTTGATCCCAGTGCTGAGGTGAGCAGGGCAGAACAGTCCTGGTGTGTATGATGTCCCTTGTCTATTGTGCCTTGTGTGTTGTTTGGGTATCTCATGTCTCTTACCTTAGCCTTTTCAGGGGCCTGTCAGAAACCTTGGCATTGTTCTTATCCTCTGTGATCTCTGCATTTCTTGGCCTGGCACCCATGCCATACAACCTTTGCCTGGGGAGCTCAGACATGTATCAGATTCGCATCTCTCTTTGGAAGCATCCGGTCAGATGTCTTTTCAGGTCCTGTTCTGAGCTGTACAGATAGCTATGCCCTGCCAGGATCCATTATGGCAGCTTAGGGCTTGAAAGAACGTGAGGACAGGTAGAGGCTTCTGACCGTAGGATTCTTGGGCATCCATCTTTGCAGTTCTTGGAATAAATAATTCAGTTAGCATCTTCTTCCTTCAGTGTTTTCTGAGCCACATCAGCTTGCCATCAGTCTCACCTCGGTCATCTCATTTGGCATGCTCTCGTTGCTCACAGTAATCCTTTTTGCCAAGAGATTCCTGTCTGTGTTGTGTGCCCATTGTTTGTCGTGTCCTGTCTGTCCTGTGTCACGGGTGTCTGCACATATTTGTGCCAGAGCTGCTCTGCCCTGCTGCATAGCCTTGTGTAATAGGACAAGCCCTGGGGGGTTGAAATTTTTCATGTGGGGTGTACTTGGACTCTAGATGCTGTTCCTAGATTGATATAAGGTGTTTGCAGCTTTTGAGTCATCCTGCAGGTGTTTGACATATGTTCTAACTCTCTTGCAGGTGCAGATGCATTGCATCCATGGCAGAGCACCCCATCCCGGGTGAGGGGGTTCCCCATAGCAGGTCAGTCACCATTTGTCTGTGCAGGGGATGTGTCAAGTGTGACCCTGTTACAGCGCTGTTCTTTGTCTTTATTTTTAGGAAGTATAGCTGGATCTCAGCAGTCAAGTTCAAAAGGGTAAGGTGAGCAGTAGCCTTTCTTGTTGCTGAGGTCTCAATTCCTGGGGCAAGTCTAAGTCTCCATTCTCGTTTTTGTGCCTTAGGCCATCTGCTCGGAGCATGCCAAGCTCCCATCCCCAGCTGGCCGACGGACCGGGTTTGCCGCTCTCGCGAGCCCCGCGTTCCGGGCAGCCGTCAGGAACCGCCGAGGAGTTGCGGTGAGTCAGGGAAGTAGGGAGGAGGAGCGAGTGTCCGCTCAGGTTTCAGCAATGCCACGTCACCTCCTGTCCTCTTAACCCAGGCGTACCCCACGACGATGGCATCGGCCTCCGAGCGTGGCCGGAGCGTGCGACCTGAAGAGCCGGGCCTTCTTAGGAGAACGGTGAGTAGCAGACTTGTGGGGTTTTGGCCAATGTGGTGCCACGATCAGGCATTGATGTTTGGTTTCCTTTGATATAGCTGTCTAAGAGACAACGGCCCGGTGCCAGCAGGACCTTCCCAGCTGGCGAGGCGGCCTTCCTTCGCACCTGACATGGACCCGCATCTCCATATGTCCAAGAGATAAGTCGAGGGCTACGACCCCCAGGGGGGATGAAAGCAGGGTGCTGGGTCGGGGCTCCTGGGGGGGAGGGGGTTGAGTTGTCTCTGGAGATGAGGGTAGCCAAGATGTGGCCCCTTAGGCCACGTAAAAGGAAAGTCTCACTTTTGATCACAGTGCTGAGGTGCACAGGGCAGAGCAGTCCCAGTGTGTATCGTGTCCCTTGTCTTTTGTGTATTATGTGTGGTTGGGTATCTCATGTCTCTTATCATAGCCCTGTGAAGCGCCTGTCAGAAACCTTGGCGCCATTCTTAGAATCTGTGATCTCAGTGTTCCTCAGCCTGGTGCCCAGGCCATTGAACCTTTGACTTGGGAGCTCTGACAGGCATCAGAATTGCATCTCTCTTTGGAAGCATCCAGTCAGGTGGCTTTTCAGGTCTTGTTCTGAGCTGCACGGACAGCCGTGCTCCGCAATGCTCCATTTCAACGGATTAGGCTTTGTAAGAATGTGAGGTTAGGGAGAGGATTCTGACCGTAGGATTCCTGGGTATCCATCTTTGCAGTTCTTGGAATAAATCCTTCAGCCAGCATCTTCCTCCAGGGTTCTCTGAGCCTCATCAGTTTGCCATCTGTCTCATCTCGGTCATCTCCTTTTGCATTCTCTGAGTCCTTGCAGCCACTTTGCTTGCCAGGAGCTTTCTGTTCCTGTTGTGTCCCCCCTGTCTGTCACGTCCCGTCCCGTGTCACGGGTGTCAGCACACACATTTGTGCCGGAGCTGCTCTGCCCTGCCGCATAGCCTGGTGCAGTAGGAGTAGTCCCTGGGAGTTTGTAATGTGGGGTGTAGTGGGACTCTAGATGGGATTTGTAGATAGACACAAGACGTCTGGAGCTCCTAAGTTATCCTGCAACAGTTTGACTCTTGTCCTAACTTTTTTTTCAGATTCAGATGGATTAAATGTGTGCCAGAGGGCCCCATCCCGGATGAGGGGTTTCCCCCGAGCAGGTGAGGCGCTGTTTGTCTCTGCAGCAGAAGTGTAAATGGTGACTCTGTTACAGCACTGTTCTTTGTCTTTCTTTTTAGAAAGCAAATGTGGATACCAGCTGTCAAGGTGAGCAGTGGAGAGAAGTAGTTGTTATTGCTCAGGTCTCAATTTCTGGTGCAGCTCTAAGCTTCCGTTCTCGTTTGTGCACTTTAGGCAATCCACTCGGAGTATGCCAAGCCCCCGTCACCAGCTGGCCGATGCTCCGGGTTTCCTGCAAATGTGAGCCCTGTGGATGCATTACAGGACTTGGTGATGAAGCCCTGAACTTTTCTATTTAAAGGTGCCATCCAGGTGGCCTCTGGCAGCTACCCAGGAGTTGTGGTGAGTCAGGGAAGTAGGGGGGAGGAGCGAGGGTCCACTCAGGTTTCAGCCGTGCCAAATCACCTCATCTCCTCTTAATCCAGGCATCCCTTGTGGCGACGGCCTCGGTCTCCGAGCGTGCCCGAAGCGTGCGGCCCGAGCAGCTGAGCGTTCTTAGGAGCACGGTGAGTAGCAGACTTGTGGGGTTTTGGCCGATGTGGTGCCACAATCAGGCATTGATGTTTGGTTTTCTTTAATACAGCTGTCGAAGAGACACCAGCCCGGTGCCAGCAGGACCTTCCCAGCTGACGAGGTGGCCTTTCTTTGCACCTGAGACCAGCATCCCCAGATGTCTGAGAGAGAAGTAGAGGGCTACGACCCCCAGGGGGGATGAAAGCAGGGTGCTGGTTTGGGAATTACTGGGATGGGTTTTTGAGTCTGCTTTGGAGGTGAGGAGTGTCCATGAAGTGGCCCCTTAGGCCCCATAAAAGCAAAATCTCACTTTTGATCCCAGTGCTGAGGTGAGCGGGGCAGAGCAGTCCCAGTGTGTATTGTGTCACTTGTCTTTTGTGTATTATGTGTTGTTGGATATCTCATGTCTTTTATCATAGCCCTTTGAGGGGCCTGTCAGAAACCTTGGCATCAGTCTTAGTATCTGTACTCTCAGCGTTCCTTGCCCTGGCACCGATGCCATGGAACTTTTAACTCGGCAGCTCAGACAGGTATCAGAATGGCAACTCTTTTTCGAAGCATCCGGTCAGATGTCTTTTCAGGTCTTGTTCTGAGCTGTATGGACAGCTGCACCCTGCAAGGTTCTGTTATGATGGATTAGGACTTGTAAGAATGTGGGGACAGGTAGAGGCTTCTGACCATAGGATTCTCGGGCATCCATCTTTGCAGTTCTTGGAATAAATAATTCAGTTAGCATCTTCTTCCTCCAGGGTTCTCTGAACTTCATCAGCCCGCCATCAGTTTCACCTCAGTCTTCTAATTTTGCGTCCTCTCGGTGCTCGCTGTCATTTTCCTTACCCAGAGATTTCTGTTCCTGTTGTGTCCCCGTTGTTTGTCCTGTCCTGTGTCACGGGTGTCTGCACACATTTGTGCTGGAGCTGCTCTGCCTTGCTGCATAGCCTGGTGCAATAGGAGAAGTCCCGGGGACTTGATGTTTGTAATGTGGGGTGTCGTTGGACTCTAGGTGGGATTTGTAGATGGGCACAAGATGTCTGGAGCTCTTAAGTTATCCTGCAGCTCTTTGATTTTTGTCCTTTCTTTCAGGTGCAGAAGGATGAAATCCAGGGCAGAGCCCCTCATCCCGGGTGAGGGGATTCCCCCGAGCAGGTCAGTCACTGTTTGTCTCTGTAGAGAGAGCATAAATGATGGCTGTTAGAGCAGTCTTCTTTGTCTCTCTTTTTAGGAAGTCAAGGCTGAGAGCAGCAGTCAAGGCCGAGTGGGCGAGGTGAGCATTGAGTAGTGTACAGAAGCAGTTGTTATTGCTGAGGTCTCAGTTTCTGGTGCAGCTCTAAGCATCTCCACTTTTTATTTTAGGTGGTCCACTTGCCATCTATCCTGGCCGGGCATGCCCATTCCAGGTGTGTGCAGCTTAAGGTATCAGTGTGGCATCCTTGTCAGATTTGGGAGGTTGTGTTTTCGCAGTGTCTCAGCATGCTTTTCTGCTTTGTTTCTTTGCAGGTGCTGTCGCTGCCCTAGGCACGCCAAGGAACAGAGGAGGGCAGGTGAGTCGGTGTTTAGGCAGGCTGACTCATAGGTGAGTGTTACACAGCAGCATGCTAAGTGTGTACCTATTCTTTTTGCAGGTATCTTCTGGGCACCCTCTGGAGTCAAATCAAGATTTGAGGTGAGCCGGGGCAGGGGTGCGGAGGAGCCCCGGGGATTACTGTTTTTGACGGCAATAGTCACCTTTTCTGTTTTGTCTTAGGTACCCTGAGGAGCCTCGTAGCCAAAGCTTGGAAACGACAGCACCGAGGCACACACGGAGCACGTTTCAACATCCACGTCCGACCGAGGATGGATTTTGTCCGCTCCTCTTCCAAAAGCTAAGTGTCGGGGCCAGTGGTTTGGAGAAGGGGAAAAACCTTTACTATCACAGAGGGCAATTTGATGTCAGCTTAGCAGAGAGGTCTGTAGTGGGACCGGCTCTCTGGAAGAAAAGGGAGAGGATTTCTCCTCAGCCTGACCAGAGCCTTTGCCGGGCAGGGCAGTTCCGACCCATCTCAGGATTCTCGTGAACTTTGCGTTGTCCGCCTTCCTCGGCCCGACGTCGTCACGGATCTTTCCCCCGAGGAGCTCGCCTTCATGTCCGGAGCTATAGCCACGGTCACCTGGCCGTTGGCTTCCTTCTCTAGGCTTGCTGAGCCTCTCGAGCATCCTCTTAACTGCTGTGGCACTAACTTCTTTTAACGAGTTACGTTTCATCATCACGTGCTATCGTCATAGGGCTTCCTCTCCTTTGGCATCATCAGCCTCTGGCACATCTTGCGCTAGGCATCTCGGGTGCCTAAGGGGACAGTGCCAGGCAGTTGCCACTTGTCTCTGTGTTATGTTGTCCGTGTCTGTGTTGTTCGTGTCTGTGTCCGTTGTCTTCCACGTCATAGGCCTTTGTTACGTCGCGATGCTTTATCAGCACTATTCTGTGCCATATAGGCTGTATTCTACTCACGTTCCTTTCTGGATATCCCTTATTCTGGCATCTTTACATTTTTACTCTTTGAGACAGGAATGTCTCAAACGGACAAGATGTTCTCATCCATCTTCCTTCTCACTACCAGCTTTGGTAGTGCCTTTTTTTCCATGCCATTCTCTTGGACTGCTAGAGGGAGTGTCTTGCACCCTCCTCATGAGACCGCAGTACTTCTATAGGTTCCATCTTCTGAAGGGTATAGGACTCAAGAATTCATCTTCCAGCGAGTTATCTCAAGTCCTGGCTTATATTGTGTGTACCTGTGCTGGCTTATACTGTATGTACCTACCCTCTATGTACACTTGCACTGTATGCATCGACTTACATTGTTGTGTGTACTTATATTGTACCACTTATGGTTGGAGCTGCCCTGCCTGGGCACGTAGTCACAGTTAGGTAGAAGAGTTATAAAAACTTTACTGTTCATCTGTCTTTTATGGGATTTTGGGTAGAAAACTTATTGGTTCAGAGTGGAGACAAGTCCTAGCTGTCAGATAGCCACTCGTTGACCGCTTCCTGTCGTCTCACAGGTCCCCAAGGCTACCGATTTCCCCAGAACCTACCAACTGACGTCAAGGAGCGCAGCCAGAAGATGTGTCGCAGCACGTTCTTCAGCGTCTCGAGTAAGGGCCGCAGCGAGTGTGTAAGTGGGAAGAGCGTGTATGAGAGCACATGTCTGTGTCTGTCTGCGTCTGCTCGTCTCTGCATGTGTCAGCGCATGCCGACTGGATTACTGGATTTAACCTTGTGTGTGTGACTTTTGCTTTTCAAGTTTTTCAACTCATTTTCAAATTTAGAATAAAAAATCCCCAGCTGGGTTTCCCCCCCCCCGGCTGTTTTTTTTTTCCTCGGTCCCGGACGGTCTGTGAGGTGACGTTCATCACCAGAGTTTGGGCGCGGACTGTCCAGGGACCGGGGTTTTTGTCAAGCAGGAGGATTTTTTTGAGGCTCCCGGGAACCACGTTCCCGAGGACCAATGATTGCTGGGGTGTAATTTAGCAGTTGTGATGAGAGGGATGGTGACTTCGTGTGTCATCTGAAGGGGGTGTTAATGGTAGATGAGTGGTGTTTTCTGTGTGCTTTTGTTGATTTGGGTTTCCTATAACAGTAAATCTACATGTAATGAAAATAGAAAAAGGTTATCATCTTGTGTTAATATGTGTGTTGTGTTGTATTGCTCTGTATTGCAGGGTGAGCACAGGGTGAACTCTCTCCTCCTTGCTGTGACACCTGGGCTGGCAGGGATGACACAGTGACCTCGGCCGGCCGATGCTGCCTGTGCCATCACCTGGCACTGACGTGTTTGATGAAAATCCTTTTGCAGGGATTTTTCTCCTGAGAAGCCTCAGAACAGAAATGGAACCAATAACGATCTGCTGGCTGTGGAGTGTGGGCTGGAGATGGTTTAGCAACAGGGGCATCTTGGATTGGTCTCCTGTGCAGTGTCTACTTGATGACCAATCATGGTCCAGCTGCGTCGGGGCTGTGAGCAGTCCCAGGTTTTTATTATTCATTCCTTTCCAGCTTTCTGATGTCTCCTTGCTCTTTTAGTATAGTTCTACTATCTCATTTTCTTTTAATATAATAGAGATCATAAAATAATATTTCAGCCTTCTGAAAGGTGGAGTCAAGATTCTCGTCTCTTCCCTCGTCCTGGGGACCCTCAAACACCGCCACAATCAGCAGCCGAGCAGGTTTGTGCGAGCCTCTCAGTAACCCTCAGCCGGTCCCGAGTCGGCAGACACCGGGGGGCAGCCCTGACACGGCCGAGAGCGGGGAGACACTCTCTGTGCCCCGAGGGTGCTGAGGGCACCTGGGCTGGCAGGAGACACTCTCTGTGTTTGCCCCGAGGGTGCTGAGGGCACCTGGGCTGGGCCCCTGTGCAGCACAAGAGACACCAGAGACATGGGTAGATGATAAAGGGCTGACTCTTAGCAGGGGTTAATCCAAGGTTTTATTAGGAGTCCCAAAGGAGCTCCTGCACCTCAGGGGCCTCCTGCCAAGAGCCCCAGGGAGATGTGCCAAGGTTACATTTAAAGGGAGGTGGAAACCGAAAGTAGATAACATTTTACCAACCAATAAGTGACCCTAAGGGATGGATGCTGGGGCATAGACATACAGGACAGCGTATGGGGCAAGGCTCGGGGGGCTGACCCCTGGCCTCTGGCTAAACACTGGACGACTTGGACTGAAACTTCTGCATGGAGGGGATTGGAGGCTGAGTGATTGACAGAGAGCCAGGGTGGGGGTTTGGGTATGATCTCATCCCGGGAGAGGGATAACACAGGTAGAAGGAGAGGGGTACAGTTTGGGATAAACCATTTGGGAAAAATATGGGGATATAAAACAAAATGACTTCAAAGTATTATAAAGTATAAAAATGCACTACAGCAGGTTTGGGCAGCACCAAATAAAATGCTTTAAAAATAGAAAAATTAAAAATAAAAATTTAATCAAAAATATAACTAGAAAAATAAATGTTTTAAAAATTGAAAAATAAAAATAAAATTAAAAAATAAAATTAAAGCTCTAAAAGTAGAAAAATTTTTTAAAAAATAAATAAAAATAAAAAATAAATGCTTTAAAAATAGAAAAATTAAAAATTAAATAAAAAATAAAATTTAAAAAATAAAATAAAAAGCTTTTGAAATAGAAAAATTAAAAATAATAAGTAAATAAAAAAATAGAATTAGAAAAATAAAATAAAAGCTTGAAAAATTAAAAATAAACATTAAGGAAAAAATAAAATTAAAAAAAAAATTAAAATAGATGAAAAACAAAATAAAAACCGTAAAGTGCTGTAAAGTACCATAAAAGTTCCATAAAGGGTAATGTCATAAAGCACGACTGTCGCAAAAGGTGTCGTAAAGCGCGACTGTCGTAAAACTGGCGTAAAGCGCGGTTGTCGAGCTTTATGGCACTACCTTTTATGGAACTTTAACGGTACTTTACAGCACTTTACGGATTTTATTTTGTTTTTCATTATTTTTTAATTAATTTTATTTTTTAATTTTATTTTTATTTAATTTTTATTTTTTATTTTTCTACTTTTACAGCTTTTTTATTTTTTAATTTTATTTTTATTTAATTTTTAGTTTTGATTTTTTTATTTTTAAAGCATTTATTTTATTTTTTTAAATTTAATTTTTATTTTTGATTTCTGTATTTTTAAAGCTTTTTATTTTTTAAATTTTATTTTTATCTTTAATTTTTAGTTTTAATTTTTCTATTTTTAAAGCATTTAATTTTGTTTTGTTTTAGTTTTGATTTTTTTATTTTTAAAGCATTTATTTTATTTTTTATTTTTTATTTAATTTTTATTTTTGATTTTTCTATTTTTAAAGCTTTTTATTTTTTTAATTTTATTTTTTATTCAATTTTTACTTTTAATTTTTCTATTTTTAAAGCATTTATTTTATTTTTTGATTTTTTTTAATTTTTATTTTTGATTTTTCTATTTTTAAAGCTTTGTATTTTTTTAATTTTATTTTTTATTTAATTTTTACTTTTAATTTTTCTATTTTTAAAGCATTTATTTTATTTTTTGATTTTTTTTTTAATTTTTATTTTTGATTTTTCTATTTTTAAAGCTTTGTATTTTTTTAATTTTTTTTTAATTTAATTTTTAGTTTTGGTTTTTCTATTTTTAAAGCTTTTTATTTTTTTAATTTTATTTTTTATTTAATTTTTATTTTTGATTTTTCCATTTTTAAAGCATTTTTTTATTATTTAATTTTTATTTTTGATTTTTCCATTTTTAAAGAATTTTTTAAAATTTTTTATTTAATTTTTTTTTTAATTTTTCTATGTATAAAGCTTTTTATTTTATTTTATTTGGTGCTGTCCAGACCAACTCAAGCTGGTGATTGTGGTGGTGTTTGAGGGCCTTGCAGTTACCCCGATTAATAGGTAAGAGATGATGTTTGGAGGCCACAGTGTTACAGGTAGGGGTTAAACAGTTTTTTACGGTCTTTCAGGTGATTTTTCAGGGATTTTTAAGGATATTTTAAGGTGTTTTTTTCAGGAGTTTTTAGGAATTCTCTGGAAATGTTTAGGATACCTTTAGGGCTCTTTCAGGGCTTTAAAAATAATTTTTAGGGTGTTTTAATGACTGTCTTACTGGGGCGCCCCAGCCACCCAAGCCACCCCGTGCCGGCGCTGCGGCGCTCCACCTCAGCCTCCCGTCAGCGCCGCCCGTGGTCGCTTCCCCTCTCCTGCCGCCGCCGCTGCATGGCGGGCCGAGCTGCGCCTTCCCCACCGCACCCTCCCGCTTCAGAGCTTCTGGATGGTGTGGCTCCGCTGCCTCCTGCAACCATGGGCGTCCCAACGTTTCCTTCCACGGCTGCAGCCGCAGCCCCGTTCCCGTTCCCGCAGCTCCACCGCCTCCCACACCCCCCGGCCCGCCCGCCGCCATGATGACTGCCTGCGCTGCAGTAGTGACGGAACCCATGCATGCGCAGTTGCTACAACCCCAGCACCAATGATATCACTCCGCGCCGACTCATCGAACCACAGCGCTGCTTCAGGGATCAGCTGCACGCATGCGCAGTTCTATCTCCACGGCCCCGCTGCCACCCCCCACTGCTTTTGCCGCAGCTTTGGCACAGCCCGGTCCTGGTTCCGAGCCGCTGCGTGCCGCTGTCCGGCCACAGCCGGCATCCCTGTGCCCTGTCACGCCACTTCTGCCGCCACTGTGTCTATACACGGCACCACAGCAGGTGAAAACTGCAGCGCCTTGCATGTATCCTTCTGTGTCTCTCCTTCTGCCGGGCACCGAGAGATCCCTCTGCAGTGCCGCGCGTAACTGTGCACAACCGATACCTGATGTGCCTCCGTGCTTTCGCCTTCCACACTCCTAGCACCCAGTGGGACTACTTTGTGTCACGATTCGTCTGCACAGCCACATCCATGCACACAAACCGTGCGACGAGGAGGAGGAGGAGGAGGAGGAGGAGGAGGCTGGAATAAGACAGCTGCTTTAATAAATACAGGACAGACAGAGAATTATTTTGCCCCTGCAAATGCCAACCCTTTGATCCCAACACAAAAGAATTTTGAAAAAGAACTGTTCCCAAATAGCACCAGAGTCCCCTCAGTCTTTGGGACAGATTTCTCGACCCAAAATTAGACAGTAAACCCTGAAAATTCGCCAGCATTAATGCCAAAATTAGAAAACTCACAAAAATCTTTTGATAATTTTCAACTAACAGATTGGTGTGAAAAATGCCAATCACTTGCTTTTAAAATTTTGAAAGTTTAATAGTAATAAAATGGTTATAAAAACAGTAATACAATTAGAGTAATAATAATTTGGCCAAGTTGAATTAGGATAATATGAGACAACAAAAACAAAGAGTTACGGACGTCTGGGTACCTTTTTCTGGGCAGCATGAGCCCGAAAAAGGACCCCCGTTAACAAAGGATTAACCTTTAACAGCAATAGCCTGTTGCATAGTCATACACTTCATACATGGTGCATAAATTCCATTCAAATACAGGATTCTGTCTGGTCATCATCCACTTCTTCCTTCTAATCCTAACGGTGCCTTGGAGGCAGGAAGAAGTTCGTTTCTTCTGATAAGAGGGCAATAAATTCTTTTTCTCTGAAAGATTTAGGTGTCCTGTGGCTGCTATCTTGCTGCAAGTCCTTTCTTTAAAAAAAGTATCTTACATAGCATCGTTTCTATTTTAACAGTTTTTGTAACCTAAAACTATATTTAACACACTACTTAAGAGAGTTAATACAGCATTACTTTCTAACACAACACATATAATATTCATTTTAATATTTCCAAAAAGCCAATCATAAAATACATGCATTTTTCACAATCCCCACTCTTATTCTTTGTAAATCCTTTGGCTTGAGCAATATTTCTTATCTACTTGCATCTTCTGGACTATGCGGGCAAAATAAAACAGGGGATTACACAAGGAAGAAATATAAAAATAGTTGCAACACATAAAATGAAAGACCTTAATTTCTTCTAATACATTACCCTACCAGCTAGGTTTTAACATTGTTATCTAATTTTTGGACCGGTACCTGGATTATTATATGCATATATATTTTTTTCTTCTTTGATTTCTTTTGCTTTTTCTAGAATGACTTTTCTGTGGTCATCAATTTTCAACAATTTGATATATTAAACTTTCCACAAACATCCCTTTCTTTGGCCAATAAATAGTCTAAAGCCAACCTATTCTGATACCCTACAGTTTTTGTTTGGCTTAGCTGACTTGATATTAACTCCAATGCCTGGGCAGCTCCATTTGCTATCATTTCTATAACTGCTTGGAGTCTTGTAATACGACTCAATAGATAATTTGGGGTCAATACAGAGTTAAGTTGCTGTGCTGGTTTTACCTTTTTGTTTATTATTTGTTTTTTTACCAAATCTCGAACCGTATCTTCAAGATTAAATGTAAAACAAATCCATCTCTCTCCTTTTGGATATTCAATTCCAAATCTATTACCACTTTTTCCTAAGTTTCTTGTAATCCAATAATTTACTCCATTTTGCCTACAGGTTCTTAATTTGGATGGGTTATAACAGTGGCTGTTGACATAGGTGTGTGTAATTAAAGAGGAACTTTGGTATCTTTCCACGTGATGCTTTCTGCAGCATTTGTGACACAATCTTCTGGTATCCCGAAAGGGAAAAGAGAACAAATGAGTGCCAGAAGCAGGAATAACAGAGGTCCAGTATGGCTTATACTCCCATCTCCCAGGCCTGTGAGGTTGCAACCCACAGCAGGTGTGTTTGATCTTCTCGGTGGCAAAATA
This sequence comes from Agelaius phoeniceus, assembly GCF_051311805.1. Lineage (NCBI taxonomy): Eukaryota > Metazoa > Chordata > Aves > Passeriformes > Icteridae > Agelaius > Agelaius phoeniceus. Next base: position 54,799 of record NW_027509950.1, read on the forward strand.
CAGAGGCCAATCTGGTCTTGCCCTCTATTTCCTTGTCACTTTCTCTTAACTAATTTCCAGGCAAATTGGTTTCGACACCCTTTAACTGTGGTCTCTTACCATTCTTCAGGTATCTCTCATTCAACAGGCAGTAATAATTCCCATCCACAAAGCTAAGTTATTACTTTAACACTTTTTGCAATAAGAGCATAAATGTTGTGAACTACAATACTAATTATTCTCACAATTCAAGCATTTACTTATAACCCAGCTAGCATGTCCAGTATTGGAATGAATCAAATAAAGTTTACTGATGGAAATGGTAATTCCCCTTCTCCCTGTACAATTCTCAGGCTAAGGTCGGAACACAAAAACAGTCTTGATCCTTCTATCTGGAGTATTCCTCCCCTAAGGAGATGTTTTATTCAGGCCGTGCTTGAAACCAGTGGTATAAGCATTGTCTTACTTCTGAATTCAGTGTTATTCTTTGTACATTTCTTGGATCATTTTGCTTTTTCCAAACTATTACCGCTCAGTCCCTATTGGAAAGTCAGTTTGGTATCACCCGGTTTAAATGTGATAGTCCATTGATTCTGCTGGCATGAATTCACCCTTTTTCCGTGATTCTGATTGTTGCTTCGGTAGTACCTGGATAGGACTTCTTAATAGCATAGTAATAAAAGTAAGATAATACTGCATTAACTTTTACCATTCACTTTTCTTCCAAACTTTCTGGGTTTAGCTAAAAGCTTTTTCCACAGCAGCCTCTTCTTCTTCTATCCAGCTGTGCTAATAGCTGCAGAGGCAAATTCTTCTTTTTGTGAGTTACAGTTAGTTAAATAAGAAAAGCTAGACCAATTTTAACACTAGATGTATCACATCTATTGCTTTTTACTTTTTGGGCAGCATTTAATTGTTTTAGCCTTACAAACCCATTCTTCAGGAAAAAAAACCAAAAACCAAAAAACTTCTTTTTAACAGCAAACAAAACATACAAAAGAAAAGACCAAAAATCTTCTTACTTAAGAAAAACAAACCACTTTGTGAGGTTTGGAGAGTCAGCAATCTCTGCTTTGATTTTATCTTTTAGTGCTAGCCCCCTCCCGCTCTTTTCACGGCCTTGCTGTCAATGCCGTGCTGCCACTTGGCTGCAGGGCCGGAGCAGGGGAGAACAGCCACGGGCATGGGGACCCTGGGGGCAGCCTTGGGTCCCTTTTGCCCTCTCTCTCTCTCCTTCTCTCTCTTTCTCTTTCCTTCTCTCTCTCGGCCCACTTACCGGGGCCAACGCTGCCATCCTCGACTCGGGACCCCGGCAGTCTGGGAGCCCCCCTGGCAGTTCCGCCACGGAGCCAGCCCGCTCCTGCCTGGCAAACCCGTGTGTCCCCTGCTGCCAGCACCGCCGCCGGGTCACCTCCATGGATCGGTGCCTGCCGCAGCCTCCGAGACCCTGCCGCTCGTAGGGAGCGGTCAGACACCTCCCAACCTTGACAACCCCAAACTTGGCGTCCCCAGGTGCTCCTGACATTCTTTTCCTTTCTCTAGTCAACTTATCCTCTTTTCCCTTCAAGGAGGGCCTGTTCTGCTAAACCCTTTCTGGACCTCAGTTCAGCATTGAATAACCTCCTAACAATTGTGTGTTAAGACACTTCCCTGCCTTTCATGCAAAAACCCCACATTCACACTTCTGCTCTCTTCTAGCACCAAAATGTCATCACTTCACATTCTAACATCTCAGAGTTTGCTAACCACCTCCCTACTTCAACTTCTCTTTCTTCTCTTCTTACCTGTTTTTTTTTTTTTTTTTTTTTTTTAATTCAACAGACCTCAGATGGTACGAGGTGAACCTAACTAAATTACTTCCAAAAGTAGGCTTACAACTTTCTTTTACTAGGATTGCAGTAGCTGTTAAATACCTACTGGCTAGCTGTGGCTTACTAACATCTTTGATATATAAGCTACTAGATACTTTTTTACTCTTCCTTACTCTTGAATTAAAATTTTATGAGCTACTCCATTTTCTGTATTTATGTATAAATGATAAAGGATTTTTCTAACAAAGGTAAGCTTAAAGCTGGTACTTAGGCTAGTTTTAACTTAACTCTTTTAATTTAACAATATCTTCTTTGGTCTGTTTTATATCATCTCCTTCTGTCAATTTTTTTCATACACGAATTTTGCTACTTGTGCGTACCCCTCAATCTATAATCTATAATATTTCAATAATCTAGGTAATTTTCTGATCTCTCTCTTTGAAGAGGGAGGGAGAATGAATAAAATTCTTGCAATTTTCTCATGGTTGGTTTTCTAGCTACTTTTATTTATTAAGTGTCTAAGATATTTTACCACTGGGTAGTGAGTCTGAGTTCTTTTATTAACCTCCCTTTAATCTTATACTAGTCTATAACTGCCATCAGACTTTACTGGGGGGAAAGGGATATTATGAGGAAACATACAAGTTTCTAATGCCCCATCCTTTATTAGTCCTTCTATGACTGGCTTCAAATCTTCCCGTCCTTCTAAAGATACAGGATACTGACGTACATGTATGGGACAATCTCGTCTCTCAATTGTAACCCTTATGGCGTCAATATTTAATCCTCCCCTATTTCCTTCTCCAGCTCAAACTTCTTTGTTGATTTTTTTTTCTTCATCCTCTTGGCCTAATTTTAAAACTCTAGCTGTCATTTTCCCATTTTCTGATATAACTCCTATTCTTAATTGCACTTGTAAGACTCTTCCCAATAAATTGCTACCTGCCCCTGGGACCAATAAGACATCTCCCATCCAAATTCTAGTTTCTTCCCTCAATTACTACATCTTTAATGACCAGAAATGTAAAACTTTCTCTTTTTGCCCCTGTTACTTTCACTATATGTTTGCTCACACTATAACTTTTTGGAATATTTAACAGGCAGGTTCTCTCTGCCCCTGTGTCTATTACAAATTCCAGTTCTTCTTCTTGGGGACCCACTTTTAAAGTTATCACAGGCTCCAGATGGTATTTGTCCCCCCCAAAAAATTAGAGCTTATGACCTCCCTATTCCTCCTCTGTGCCCATCTCTTTAAAGATTTTCAGATCTTCTGCTTACTTAGGACCATTTTCCTATTTCTCTTAAGTTTGTTTATCTATTTAGCTGAAGTTTCTTCTTTCCCTTCTAAAAGCTGTCCCTTAAAAACTTTTTTTTTCCTGCATTTCGCCTTTGATATGCTGTCTCATTTATTCCTTTGATTATGTAATTACGATAATTATTCACGTGTTTACTCCCCTCCTTATTATTTTTACCCCACTCAGGAGGTACAGTTGGCATTTTGTCTTCTCTGGGGGTCCCCACAGATTATCTTTTTTCCTAAGCTTTTATTTCAGCTGCTCTGATTGCCTTTCTTCCTGAGAAAAATATTATTTTCATTACAGACCTCATCTCTTCTCAAATATAAATGTTTGGACCTAAAAATTGGTCTAATTGTTCAGCTATGCCTATGGGATCCTCCAAATATCCCTTTTATTTATTTCTTAAAATTTCAGACCTCAGACGAAGTCAAAGGAGCATTCACAAACCCTGGTCCGCCCCCTCCTATGGGAACCTCTTTTAATGGAAATAGACCAATCCCTTTATCCCATTCTTTTTGGATTTTTATCTTCTATAGCTTTTCTCCCGTATTTTTAGGATGAATCAGGAGAGGGCTTTCTTTTACCAGAACTTTTAGTGTTTCGATAAGGTGATTCCTTTAGAGCGTTCCGCTGAGCAGCCGGAGCTGTGGTTACCAAGGGAACGGAGCTCAGGGCAGGACGGGGGAACTCGGCACAGCTCAGGGTCTCGGTCCTCCAAAGGCGGGGTCTGCAGCCGGGATCGTCCCAGGGGCTGTTCCGGTGCAGACCGAGCTGCAGCGTGGATCGGCCCCACATGGCTCACGGCGGCTGATCCGGCAGAGACAAAACCGGCGACGGACCCCGGCTGCAGCGGCGGGAGCCGAGCAGAGTCAGGGCAGCCGGGGATGGGACAGACGGGACCCCCCCTCGGTGCGGTCAGCGCGGTACCCACGGTGCACACGGCAGGAGGGACCCCCCGCCCCTTGCGCCGGCACGGCCAGCGGAGCGGCCGCGGGCCAGGCGGCCGGGACCGGGACAGACAGACCGGGACAGACGGACTGTGCCGGAGCCGACACAGAGGCTGGGGCAGCCGCGAACGAGTGGGGGAACAAACGGGAATGGATGAGGTAATATTTCTATAAGCAAGATTGAAATGAAAGCGAGCTTTGAGATCCCTCAGTTACTGAACAACAGGAAAACAACGGTGTGGCCAGCTGAAGGTAATCCCCTTTGATGAAACAACACCTTCTGCCTGCAGACAGCTCCAAGGGGCCGAGCAGACCCTACTAGCTTGGCAGAAGGGGTCCAAAGAGGAGCTTTTAGGGTTTAAAATGTAACACAGTATGGTAATGTAGTGATTCTTATAGGCCGTATGGAAATGCTATAGCATTTGTGTATTGTACTAGATTGGTTAGTGAGAAGTAGAATATTCAACACAGAAGATGATTTATTATATTGTAATGGGAACTTCACTCTCTTGACCTTTTACTCACTTACCCCTTTTTACTCTTATGCTTTTGCTCTCTTACCTTTTTACGCTCTTACCCTCTCATCGTCTCAACCCCTCTCTTCTCTCAGGCCTGCTCTGAGCTGTGGCTGGCAGCTCCCAGCAGGCCCCTGCACCCAGGCCCTTTGCAATAAACCCCAAGTTCCAAAAGGCCCCTGCCCCCGGGCCCTTTGCAATAAACCCCAAGTTCCACGACCCGGCTTCAGAGATCACTCGTCCCGACCGTGCTACCCCCGATGCTCCTACAGGTAGAAACTCACTCACTAGTAAGGAAAAATCTTTCCAAAGCATTTTTTTCTATTTTTATCCTCCGAGTATTCCAACTTCTTTTGCTAAATTTCTACAGATTGGAGTTCAAATTACCATTTCTGACCAGTGCAGAGACAAATGATGAAACATTCCTGAGTTATTCTTACTCTTCAACTTATGGAAGTAGCCAGCACTCAATTTGCATGATCTAACCAAAGTAGCCATTTCACAGAAAAGCACTTTCTATAGCAATATTGAAAAACTATAGATTGAGGTAAAACCATCAAGTTTCTGCCGTCACTGCTGCAAAGTCACATGTTTGAAGACCATCCCACTGAATTTTCTAAAGATGTGTGAATGTGTCATCTGGACCACAGGAGATAAAGCAGGGTTAAAACGCTGGCTGAGCAAAACTGAAGTTAACAAACACAAGGTTCATCAACCTTGTAATAGAAGCTTGCAGAAACCTATCAACGCTTATCCAATAAAGCCCTGTGGCACTTTGTTCTTCCCACTCCTCCCAAATCTCCATCTGTCTGAGCCAGCATCAGCAGGAAATTTTGCACGGAAGCTTGCCAGATAAAATAGCTATATCATCTGCCATTAGTTTTAGAGAGTTATTCAAAAATAGATTAAAAATTATATATTATTTTTTAGCTGTGTCCTAAGTTAGGGATGGGCCAAGTCTTGTGTCTTTGTCTCACAGAAAGGTGGTTCATGTATCCTTTAATATCATATGTGCAAATATTTCCAATCTGCATTCTGCCTTATCAGAAGGCTAATTAATTACTTTATTATAGTATATTACATTACATCTAAACTGAATCTGCCAAGTACTCAAGCCTGCACACACCACACACTACTCGTTACTGTCACCCAACAGACCCAACACACACACACACTTGGCCCCGACAGGCCAAGGAAACAAAACACCATCACTTTGGGTGAACAATCTCCACGTTGCATTCTACTTCAGCACAAACAGAGGCACAGCAAATGAGATAAGAATTGTTTTTCCTTCATCTGAGGTTCAGAGAATGTGAATCCCAGAAATATTCTTGGGAAGAATTGTACCTTGCTTTTCTCTGTGAAGAGAAATGCGGTGACAGGTGCACCCTGGCCTCCAGGGCAAAGAATCACGGAATGGTTTGGGTGGGAAGGGACCTTGAGGTTTATCTTTGCTTTATCCAACACTTCAACAGGCAAGAGGGGGCTCATCTGCTTCAGAGCTGCTTGCTTTTCTCACACCTTTCACAAGCAAAGCCTGAAGCAAACCCTCCCAAGTTGCCCTATCGACCAGGGGACCCCTTAGCACTCGGTGACACTGCCAGCAAAACCTCAAACTTTTACTCACACAGGGACGAGGCCGTGCACTCAGTCGTAACCCAGATTCACTTTTTCCAACAGTAGCCTCGAACTTCCTTTGTTCTCTCTGCAGGCCTTTTTGCAAGCACACCGATTAACAGACTACACAAGTTTCACCAGCAGACTTCAGCTAAATCCAAAATTGGTTTCTACCCCGAGTAAAATTTCCAACCCCCTGTTCCAACCTGCGATGTTTGGAATTTTAAGAGGTGGCAGCCCACTCGAGATCAAAGGTCCCGGGCAGGGTGCAGGCCCACGGACACAGATGCCATCCCTTTTCCAAGGGAAACTAAACTCATCACCCCAGTTTCCTTACATCAGTTTGCCGAAGACGTTCACCGCTCCCAAGTCACTCAGAGTTCTCGTTGGCTGCAGACTCGGTCTTGGAGTTACGGAGTTACGCTTCCTCCTAACAGTCACCTCCTCACCCCCCTGCTGCTGCGTCCCTTTCTCCACCCCTAACCCTACTCTATTTTCCAGCCCGCCCTTGCTCCATCCCTCACTCCGCTCTTAACCCGTCCCACCACACTTCCCGCTCCATCCGTTACTTCACCCACCGCCCACCCGTGAGTCCCCTGCAGCAGCACGCAGGAGCCCGAACCCTCGGAGGACGGCGCAGCTCTCGCAGCAGGACAACACCCAAGCGAGACAGGCAGGGACAACGTCTGTGGGCTGCAGGGTGTCACAAGGGGCTGCGGGCTGAGGGGAGGGGGCTGGAGAGTGACACAGAGGATGGGGGGAGCTGAGAGGCAGAAGGGGGCGTTAGGAGCAACTGGGAGGCTCCAGGGTGGCACAGAGATGCTGAGAGGCTGGGAGTGGGGAAATTGAGGGTGACAAAAAGAGAGTGAGGGGAAGCAGATGCCTTGAGGGGCAAAGTGGGGGCTGCTTGAGGGTGACAGGTGAACCACCCCTCACACCACCCCTAACCAGGTGGAGAGTGCACGGTGGAGGCCAGGGGGCCGAGGGACAATGTCAAAGGTTTCGGGGTGGCACGCAGACATTGCGGGCTGAGGAGGGGGAGGCTTGACAGATGGAGAGCTCACACTGAGGGTTAGGGGTACAAAAGACACAGGGTACCAGGTAGGGTTAGGGTACAGGTGCAGCAGCCCTCAACCCAACCCCAAGGTCACCCTAAAGAGCACCCTTAGGACCCCAGTTTTCCCCAACAGCAGCACAAGGCAGTAACCCCAATGCTGGGACATCCCCAGAACTCTCCCAGCAGCTGCAGGCAGCAACCCTAATAAAAAGGTAGCAATGATGTTTGTGGTCTAGAGAGTGACAGGTAGGAGTTGGGTGCTGAGCAGTTTTTTAGGGTTTTTTTTTTTAGGGTTTTTCTCATGGCTTTAAAAGGATATTTTAGGGCTTTTTTGGAGGAGTTTTCCAGGAATTTTCTGGTAACGTTTAGGATACTTTTAGGGCTTTTTCAGGGCTTTTAAAAGATTTTGTTAGGGTATTTTAAGGACTTCCTTAGTACTTTTAAGAATTGTTTGGGGGGGGATTTGGGTATTCTTGGGGTTTTTTTAGGACTATTGAGGGTATGTGGAGGACTTTTTAGGGTTAGGGTATTTTTAGGGTTTTTGAGGAAATTTTTAGGTTATTTAGGATCTTATCAGGGTATTTTAAGGATTTTGGGGTATTGTTTGAGCTCTTTTTGGACTATTTAGGGTATATTTAGGGATTTCTCAAGGTTCTTTGGGGATTTTTAGGGTTTTTTTAAAAGTAGGATATTTCCAGTGTATTCTAACAGCATTCTGAGGCTGTTTTTAGGTTTTCATGGGGTTTTTAGGACATTTTGAAGATTAGGAGGTTTTCAGGGAATTTTTAGTTTTTTTTAGGGTCTTTTCATGGCACAACACATGGAGGCTGAGGGGCAGCTTGAGGGGCACTGTGGGGGCCTGAGGGTGACAGAGGCTGGGAGCTGAGGGAGGAACAGGGAGAGGAGACAGCGGGTGACACACAGAGATGCTGAGGGTGGCAGGGGCAGCTGTAGGGTGACACAGAGAAGCTGGGGGCTGAGGGGCAAAGGAGAGGGGTCAAGGGTGACACACAGGAGCTGAGGGCTGGGGGGCAGAGGGACCGGTTGAGGGGTAAAGGGAGAGGGCTTGAGGGCTGGACAGTCCAGTGGAGATCAGGGGTACAGGGTACAGCTGTACCACCCCTCACCCCAGCCCTAACCTCAGCCTAAGCAGCCCCCCTAAAAACAGCCTTTTCCCCCAACAGCAGCACAACACAGCAGCCCTAACAGCGAGACCAGACAGCAACCCTCACACAGCAGCACAATGACAGAACCCTCAGAGGACAACAGACCCACTGCAAAAAGGTAGGGATGACATCTGTGGGCTAGACAGCAAGAGGTAGAGTTCGGAGACTGAGCACGTCTTTGTGAGGTTTCTTTCCAGGACTTTTAAAGGTATTTAGGAGATTTTGGAAGGGACTTTTCTGGGACTACTTAGGGTATTGTTGGGGCTTTTTCAAAGCCATTTTATGAGTCTTTAGCATATTTGGAAGATTATGGTCAGGGTCAGAGAAAACACCCTCCGAAAAGGCAGAGTTTTAGGACTGCAGCGGAATGCTTTAGCAAGGGGCCAGCAGCGGCACAGCGGGTCGGGTCCCACGCTGCCAGTCCGAAGGCTGTAAGTTTTAGACCCAGCTAAGTTGTTGTGGTTAGGGTTAGATGCTCTCAGCTTTGGTCTGGGAGAACTTCTGCACAGAAAAACTCACCCCCCGCATATCCCGACGCCAGTTTGCAGGAGGTGCTCGGCACTGCCAGGGCAGCCCGAGTTCTCGGCAGGGGCAGCTTTGCTCCCGGAGAAATCCTGCACTGGCCCTCTTCCCCGTAAAGCCAAACTCACCCCCGCTGCGCGTCGACGTCCGTTCGCAGGAGGCACGTGGCACTCCAAGGGCGGCGAGAGTTCTCGGCGTCGGCAGCCGCGGTCCGTGAGAAATCGTTCTCTGCAGTTTTGGAGGCCGAATCACAGTTTCGGCCACGGGCACACAGAGAGGAAAGATGGTTAATTTCCTTAGAAAGGAAAGTCTGGCACCCCATGGTTTCAGGGGCAGACGAAGGGCTGTGCAGGGGAAGGAACTCCTCACAGGACCTTTCTTCACCTCAAGCCCACTCCAAGGTTTAGCAGCCCCCGTGTGCCCAGCTGCTTTCAGAGGGTTACCCAGGCACACCCGCACAGGGAGCTGCTAGTCCAGAGGGGCTAACAGGGGCATCCCAAGGGTCCCTCCAGGAACTACGGTCGGAGCATCCAGCACGGACTAGGGAGCAGCCAGACCCACCCGGGCACGGAGCAACACTTTGAGAAAACGCCAAGGGAAGAGCCCTTTTGCCAAGGGGCAGCATCTGAGCAGGCCAGGCAGCATGTGGGGCTCCAGGAGAGGGCTTTCAACTTTCCCCTTTTACTGTGTCAGTCCCTCCCCAGGGCCCCCAGACCCTCCACAGCACTCCCAGACAGGAGAGGAGTTATTAGGAGAAAAAGGGTTTAGAAAAAAGGGAAAAAGCTTCCTTTTCCTTTATTCTTTCTGTTCAAACTGGGAGGAAGTCTGCTTCCCCTGCAATTTTAATGGTCTCAGTTGAAAGAACCCCTGCCTTTTTTATGCTGTCAGGGGTGTTAATTGACAGGGAGTCCTCATTTTCTATTATTTTCCAGTTTAAGTAGAAGGGGAAAATCTTGCCAATGTTTCTTATGGGTTTGAATTAAGGGTAGCCAGCCCCTTTTTGTTGTCCTGAGGCCTAAATTGAGGGAGAAGCCCAGCTATCCCTCCATAAGAGTTTGAACTGAGGGAAAAATCCCTCTTTTTTCATCACTGGAGAGATTTAAAGTGATGAAAACCCCTCTTTTCCCAGTATTAAGGAGAATAAATTAAAGGGCAGAAGCTATTTATTTGCTATTGTATTAGTTTCAGTAGAGGTAACTGCCCCATTTCCTCTGTTTAAGGGGTGCACTGGAAGGAAGCTCTGCCTTTTTCAGCATTTTAAGGGTTTAAAACTACATTTCACGGCCCTTCTTTCTGTGCCATAGGACCAAGTATCTCAGAGCAGGGTGAGCCTGGCATACACTTAACCCTTACACTGCCTGGGAAGCTTTTATTTTTCTTATTTTTACTTATAATGTAGATAGGCCTAATTAGAGGTCCCAAGGAGACTTAGACTATTCATATCATAAGCATTCTTTTCCACCCAGCATAGTCATACATGAAGTACTACTTAGTAGCCACTAAGGAATAATTATGTAAGTTAACAGCAAATTGCCCAATTTATCTAGTTATGCTGCCTAAACAGAAACTTTTATTTCTTATCAGTTTCCTGCCCTTTTACTCCAAGTAGTTGTTGCAAAAAAAGAAAGCACTGTTATTTTTCTGAAGAGTTTTCTTCTATAACAAGCCCTTTACTCCCCTTGACTTCAAGTCAGAGGAGCCAAACAGCAGCAGCTGCTCTGAGGGTTTTTATACCCGGTGGGATCAGCCCCCTCCCTTTTCCCGGGTGCCACGGGAACGAGAGGCGGGCACCATCAGGGGTATATTAACCCCAGCCTTTGCTCAGGGCCTTCATTCCCCCTCTGGGAGGTGCTGGGATAAAAGCTCTCCTCTCATTTCAGTCAAGAGGCTCTTTCAGCTTATTTCAGCTTGTTTTCAGCAGGTGTTTCTGGGTATCTAAAGCAACAGAGGCTTTGAAGATACTGTGAAGAAAACAGCATAGAATACAGGGCGTATTTAAGTTCATGATTTTGGGTTTTGTGTTTAGGGGTGGTGAAGTGCATTTGTAATTTCTGGTTTTGTTCTGATTTTGTTTTGTATTTTTTTTTTTAGGAGGAGTGCAGCTTCCAGAGGCTCCAGGTTGTGTTAATTACAACACTTTTTTCAGCAGATTCGTTGTGTCACAGGAGGGATCTGCCCAGCGTCCAAGATGATGTTTGAGATTGAGGCTTCAGGTGAGTTGAGGATTGTGACTAGGAGAGGGAGGCTGAGCAGGTATCCAGTTAGGAGTTATTGTTGGGGGGGTGGTTTTGAAGGCAGCAGGGTGAGAAAGGGTGTTTATTTGAGCCCCCCACCCAAGGCCTTTTAGAAGCCGAGCAGAGGCATTCCCACGTCTTACAGCACACAAGGTCATCCACTGCACTCACAGGAATGCCATTTAACTTTGCCTTTCTCTAACCCAGGTGTCACTCACAATAATGGCCATAGCCTTGAAATCAGGATGAAGCAGGAGCCTGAAGGAGCCAGGCACACTCAGGAGAGGGCAAGTAGCTGACTTGCTGGGATTTGGCCCACATACCTCTGTACTCATACTTTGGTTTTGTTTTTCTTTATTGTAGCTGACCGAGAGGCTAACAGGCGATCACGGGGCCCTCCGAGGCAGACTCATTTCAGGCGCAACGTGGATCCACATCACCGATCATCCAAAAGATAAGTCAGGGCCACGGCCTGGAGATGGGATGATGGGAGAGTAGTGGGTTGGGAGTTCCTGGGACAGATTTAAAAATTAGCAGAGGGAAAAGCAATCTTCTCCAAGGGGCCTCTTAGGACATCTAAAGGGAGAGGCTCTACTTTTGACGGCAGCTTTCAGGCAGGCAGCGCAGAACAGTTCCGGTCCACGTCGTGTTGTCCGGTGTACCATGTTACCTAGCGTGTCTTTGGGGTCCCTTTTGCCTTTTCCCCTCGAGACCCTCACCACAAGCATAATGTGTTGTTTGTTGTCCCCCTGTTTGTCACGTTCCGTGTCATGGGTGTCTGCACATATTTGTGCCGGAGCTGCTCTGCCCTGCCCTGCCGCATAGCCTGCTGCAACAGGACAAGTCCCATGGACTTGCAGTTTGTGGGGTGTTGCCAGACTCTAGATGATATTCCTAGATAGACAGAAGATATTTGGAGCTGTGAAGTTATCCCACAGCCCTTTGACTTTTGTCCTCACTTTCTTTCAGACGCAGAAGGATAAAATCCAGGGAAAAATCCATCCACCCATCCTGAGTGAGGAGGTTCCCCCGAGCAGGTCAGTCACCGTTTGTCTCTGCAGGGGGAGTGTAAAGTGTGACTTTGTTACAGCACTGTTCTTTTTCTTTTCAGGAGGTAAAGCTGGATATCAGCAGTCAAGATGAGGTGGGCAAGGTGAGCATTGAGTAGCGTACAGAAGCAGTTAGTTGTTATTGCTCCAGTCTCACTTTCCGGTGCAACTCTAAGCATCCGTTCCTGTTTCTGCGCTTTAGGCAATCCACTCGGAGTACGCCGAGCCCCAGTCACCAACCGGCAGACGCACCGGGTGTGCCGCTCTCTCGAGCCCTGCGGAAGAATCATGGGACTCGTTGATGAAGCCTCTGCCTTTTCTATATAAAGGTGTCACCAGGGTAGCCTTGGGCACGGGCCGAGGAGTCAGGAGTCACGGTGAGTCGGGGAAGTAGGGAGGAGGAGCTAGGGTCCACTCAGGTTTCAGCAATGCCACATGACCTCGTCTCCTTTTAACCCAGGCTTACCCCGTGACAATGGCATCAACCTCGGAGCGCAGCCGAAGGGTGCGGCCCCAGGAGCCAGGCATTCTTAGGAGAACGGTGAGTAGCAGAATTGTTGGGTTTTGGCCAGTGTGCTGCAAACATCATGCATTGATATTTGGATTTCTTTCATGTAGTTGACTAAGAAACAACAGGGAGTTGTTGAACAACAGTGCCAGCAGGAACTTCCCAGATGTTGAGGCTGCCTTCTTTTGCACCTGACACGGATAGGCATCCCCAGATGTCCGAGAGATAAGTAGAGGGCTACAACCCACAGAGGGGATGAAAGCGGGGCGCAGGGTAGGGACCCACCGGGAGGGGTTTTTGAGTCTTCTTTGGAGATGGGGGTGTCCATGAAGCGGACACCTTAGGCCCCATAAAAGGAAAGCCTGACTTTTCATCACAGCGCTGAGGTGTGCAGGGCAGAGCAGTCCCGGTGTGTATCGTGTCCCTTGTCTTTTGTGTATTATGTGTTGTTTGCATATGTCATGTCTTTTACCTTAGGCCTTGGTGGGGCCTGTCAGAAACCCTGGCATCATTGTTAGCATCTGTGATCTCTGCATTCCTTGGCCTGGCACCCATGCCATAGAACTTTTGACTCGGGAGCTCAGACAGGCATCAGACTCTCTTGTCTCTTTAGAAGCATCCGGTCAGCTGTCTTTTCAGGTCTTGTTCTGAGCTGTATGGACAGCTATGTCCCGCCAGGATCCATTATGGCGGACTAGGACGCGAAAGAACATGAGGGCAGGTAGAGGCTTCTGGCTGTATGATTCTTGGGCATCCATCTTTGCAGTTCTTGGAATAAATCATTCAGTTAGCATCTTCTTCCTCCAGGTTTCTCTGAGCCTCATCAGCTCACCATCGGTCTCACCTCGGTCATCTCCTTTTGCATCTTCTCAGTCCTCGCAGCCATTTTCCTTGCCAGGAGATTTCTGTCCGTGTCGTGTTCCCGTTGTTTGTCACGTCCTGTCCCGTGTCACGGGTGTCAGCACACACATTTGTGCCGGAGCTGCTCTGCCCTGCCACATAGCCTGGTGCAATAGGAGAAGTCCCGGGGACTTGAAGTTTGTAATGTGGGGTGTAGTTGGACTCTAGATGGACACAAGATATCTGGAGCTCTTAAGTTATCCTGCAACAGTTTGACTCTTGTCCTAACCTTTTTTCAGATTCAGATGGATTAAACGTGTGCCAGAGGGCCCCATCCCGGGTGAGGGGTTTCCCCCGAGCAGGTGAGGCACCATTTGTCTCTGCAGCAGAAGTGTATGTGGTGACTCTGTTACAGCTCTGTTCTTTCTTTCTTTTTAGGAACTAAGTCTGGATACCAGCAGTCAAGGTGAGCAGTGGAGAGAAGTAGCTGTTATTGCTCCAGTCTCAGTTTCTGGTGCTGCTCTAAGCTTCCATTCTCTTTTTTGTGCTTTAGGCAATCCACTTGGAGCCTGCCAAGCCCCCGTCACCAGCCGGCCGATGCACCGGGTTCCCTGCACGTGTGAGCCCTGCGGATGCATTACAGGACCTGGTGATGAAACCCTGAACTCTATTTAAAGGTGCCATCCAGGTGGCCTTCAGCAGCTGCCGAGGAGTTGCAGTGAGTAGGCGAAGTAGGGAGGAGGAGCCAGGTTCCACTCAGGTTTCAGCCATGCCAAATCACCTCCTCTCCTCTTAACCCAGGCACCCCCTGTGACGACAGCCTCGGTCTCCGAGCGTGCCCGAAGCGTGCGGCCCGAGCAGCTGAGCATTCTTAGGAGCATGGGTGAGTAGCAGACTTGTGGGGTTTTGGCCGATGGGCTGCCAAGATCGGGCACTGATGTTTGGTTTTCTTTAATACAGCTGTCTAAGAGACAACAGCCCGGTGCCAGCAGGACCTTCCCAGCTGACGAAGTGGCCTTTCTTCGCACCGGAGACCGGCATCCCCAGATGTCCGAGAGATAAGTAGAGGGCCACGACCCACAGAGGGAATGAAAGCAGGGTGCTGGTTTGGGAATTACTGGGAGGGGTTTTTGAGTCTGCTTTGGAGGTGGGGGGTGTCCATGAAGCGGCCCCTTAGGCCCCATAAAAGGAAAGCCTGACTTTTCATCACAGTGCTGAGGTGTGCAGGGCAGAGCAGTCCCGGTGTGTATTGTGTCCCTTGTCTTTTGTGTATTATGTGTTGTTTGCATATGTCATGTCTTTTACCTTAGGCCTTGGTGGGGCCTGTCAGAAACCCTGGCATCATTGTTAGCATCTGTGATCTCTGCATTCCTTGGCCTGGCACCCATGCCATAGAACTTTTGACTCGGGAGCTCAGACAGGCATCAGACTCTCTTGTCTCTTTAGAAGCATCCGGTCAGCTGTCTTTTCAGGTCTTGTTCTGAGCTGTATGGACAGCTATGTCCCGCCAGGATCCATTAAGGCAGACTTGGACTTGTAAGAACGTGAGGGCAGGTAGAGGCTTCTGACCGTAGGATTCTTGGGCATCCATCTTTGCAGTTCTTGGAATAAATCATTCAGTTAGCATCTTCTTCCTTCAGTGTTTTCTGAGCCTTGTCAGCTTGCCATCGGTCTCACCTCGGTCATCTCATTTGGCATCTTCTCAGTCCTTGCAGTCATCCTTCTTGCCCAGAGATTTCTGTCTGTGTTGTGTGCCCATTGTTTGTCACGTCCTGTCTGTCCCGTGTCACGGGTGTCAGCACACACATTTGTGCCGGAGCTGCTCTGCCCTGCCACATAGCCTGGTGTAATAGGAGAAGCCCCGGGGAGTTGAAGGTTGTAATGTGGGCTGTACTTGGACTCTAGATGCTATTCCTATATTGACCTAAGGTGTTTGTAGCTTTTGAGTTATCCTGCAGGTGTTTGACATATGTTCTAACTTTCTTTCAGGTGCAGATGCATTGCATCCATGGCAGAGCACCCCATCCCGGGTGAGGGGGTTCCCCATAGCAGGTCAGTCACCATTTGTCTGTGCAGGGGGAGTGTCAAGTGTGACCCTATTACAGCGCTGTTTTTGGTCTTTATTTTTAGGAAGTATAGCTGGATCCCAGCAGTCAAGTTCAAGAGAGCAAGGTGAGCAGTAGCCTTTCTTGTTGCTGAGGTCTGAATTCCAAGGGCGCAAGTCTAAGTCTCCATTCTCGTTTTTGTTCCTTAGGCAATCCACTCGGAGCACGCCAAGCTCCCATCCCCACCTGGCCGACGGACCGAATTTTTCACCCTGATGAGCCCTGTCTTCCGGGTAGCAGTCAGGAACCACCGAGGAGTTGCGGTGAGTCAGGGAAGTAGGGAGGAGGACCAAGGGTCCAGTCAGTTTTCAGCAATGCCACATCGCCTCCTGTCTTCTTAACCCAGGTGTACCCCACGACGACGGCGTTGGCCTCCGAGCGTTCCCGAAGCGTGCCACCTGAGGAGCCGGGCCTTCTTAGGAGAAGGGTGAGTAGCAGACTTGTGGGGTTTTGGCCGACGGGCTGCCAAGATCAGGCACTGATGTTTGGTTTTCTTTAATATAGCTGTCTAAGAGACACCAGCCCGGTGCCAGCAGGACCTTCCCAGCCGGCGAGGCGGCCTTTCTTCGCACCCAACACGGACCGGCATCCCCAGATGTCCGAGAGATAAGTAGAGGGCTCCGACCCACAGAGGGAATGAAAGCAAGGTGCTGGGTTGGGACTCCTGGGATCGGGGAGGGGAGGTCTTGAGTTGGCTCTGGAGATGAGAGTAGCCAAGAATTGGCCCCTTAGGCCCCCTAAAAGCAAAGTCTCACTTTGGATCACAGTGCTGAGGTGCACAGGGCAGAGCAGTCCCGGTGTGTATCGTGTCACTTGTCTACCGTGCGTTATGTCTTGGTTGGGTGTCTCATGTCTTTTATCTTAGCCCTTTGAGGGGCCTATCAGAAACCTCGGCAGTATTCTTAGCAGCCACGATCTCCACGTTTCTTTGGCCCGGCACCCAGGCCATAAAACTTTTGACTCGGGAGCTCAGACAGGCATCAGAATTGCAACTCTTTGTAAGCATCCAGTCAGATGTCTTTTCAGGTCTTGTTCTGAGCTGTATGGACAGCTGCACCCTGCAAGGTTCTGTTATGATGGATTAGGACTTGTAAGAATGTGGGGACAGGTAGAGGCTTCTGACCATAGGATTCTCGGGCATCCATCTTTGCAGTTCTTGGAATAAATAATTCAGTTAGCATCTTCTTCCTCCAGGGTTCTCTGAGCCTTATCAGCTCGCCATCGGTCTGTCTTACCTTGGTCATCTCATTTGGCATCTTCTCAGTCCTCGCAGTCATCCTTCTTGCCTAGAGATTTCTGTCTGTGTCTTGTGCCCATTGTTTGTCGTGTCCCGTGTCACGGGTGTCAGCACACACATTTGTGCCGGAGCTGCTCTGCCCTGCCGCATAGCCTAGTGTAATAGGAGAAGCCCCGGGGAGTTGAAAGTTGTAATGTGGGCTGTACTTGGACTCTAGATGATATTCCTAGGTTGACATAAGGTGTTTGCAGCTTTTGAGTTATCGTGCATGTGTTTGACATATGTTCTACCTTTCTTTCAGGTGCAGATGAATTACATCTGTGGCAGAGGGTTATGGTTACGAGGTGCCAGGCCTTCTTAGGAGAACGGTGAGTAGCAGACTTGTGTGGTTTTGGCCGATGTGGTGCCAAGGTCAGGCGCTGATGTTTGGTTTTCTTTAATATAGCTGTCTAAGAGACAACAGCCCGGTGACAGCACAACTTCCCAGCCGGCGAGGCGGCCTTTCTTCGCACCCGACACGGACCGGCATCCCCAGATGTCCGAGAGATAAGTAGAGGGCCACGACCCACAGAGGGGATGAAAGCGAGGTGCTGGGTCGGCACTCCTGGGATGGGGGAGGTTTTGAGTTGGCTATGGAGACGAGGGTAGCCAAGAAGTGGCCCCTTAGGCCCCCTAAAAGCAAAATCTCACTTTTGATCACCGTGCTGAGGTGAGCAGGGCAGAGCAGTCCCGGTGTGTATTGTGTCACTTGTCTGTTGTGCATTATGTCTTGTTTAGCTGTCTCATGTCTTTTATCTTAGCCCTTTGAGGGGCCTACCAGAAACCTTGGCACCAGTCTTAGCATCTGTGCTCTCAGCGTTCCTTGGCCTGGCACCCATGCCATAGAACTTTTGACTCGGGAGCTCAGACTCTCATCTCTTTTTATAAGCATCCAGTCAGCTGTTTTTTCAGGTCTTGTTCTGAGCTGTATGGACAGCTATACCCCGCCAGGATCCATTATGGCGGACTAGGACTTGTAAGAATGTGAGGGCAGGTACAGGCTTCTGGCCGTAGGATTCTTGGGCATCCATCTTTGCAGTTCTTGGAATAAATCATTCAGTTAGCATCTTTTACCTCCAGTGTTCTCTGAGCCTCATCAGCCCACCATCAGTTTCACCTCGGTCATCTCCTTTTGCATTCTCTCAGTCCTCACAGCCATTTTCCTTGCCAGGAGATTTCTGTCCATGTCGCGTCCCCGTCGTCTGTCACGTCCCGTGTCACGGGTGTCAGCACACACATTTGTGCTGGAGCTGCGCTGCCCTGCCGCGTAGCCCGGTGCAATAGGAGAAGTCCCGGGGACTTGAAGTTTGTAATGTGGGGTGTAGTTGGACTCTAGATGGGATTTGTAGATGGACACAAGATATCTGGAGCTCTTAAGTTATCCTGCAACAGTTTGACTCTTGTCCTAACCTTTTTTCAGATTCAGATGGATTAAATGTGTGCCAGAGGGCCCCATCCCGGGTGAGGGGTTTCCCCCAAGCAGGTGAGGCACTACTTGTTTCTGTAGAGGAAGCATAAATGGTGGCTGTTACAGCATTGTTCTTTGTCTCTCTTTTTAGGAAGTTAAAGCCGAGAGCAGCAGTCAAGGCCAAGTGGGCGAGGTGAGCATTGACTAGTGTACAGAAGCAATTGTTATTGCTGAGGTCTCAGTTTCTGGTGCAGCTTTAAGCATCTCTTTTTTTTTTTTAATTTTAGGTGGTCCGCTTGCAATCTATCCTAGCCGAGCATATCTGTGCCAGGTGGGTGCGAGCTTAAGGTATCGGTGTGGCATATTTGTCAGATTTGGGAGGTTGTGTTTTCACAGTATCTCAGCATGCTTTTCTGCTTTGTTACTTTGCAGGTGCTGTTGCTGCCCTAGGTACGCCAAGGAACAGAGGAGGGCAGGTGAGTCGGCGTTTAGGCAGGCTGACTCATAGGTGAATGTTATGAAGCAGCATGCTAAGCGTGTACCTTTTCTCTTTGCAGGTATCTTCTGGCCAGCCTCCGGAGTCAAATCAAGATTTGAGGTGAGCCGGGGGAGTGGTGCGGAGGAGTCCCGGGGATTACTGTTGTTGAGGGCAATAGTCACCTTTTCTGTTTTGTCTTAGGTACCCTGAGGAGGCTCTTACCCAAAGCTTAGAAACGGCAACACCGAAGCACACGCGGAGAACATCTCAACGTCCACGTGCGACCGAGGATGGATTTTGTCCGCTCCTCTTCCAAAAGCTAAGTGTCGGGGCCAGTGGTTTGGAGAAGGGGAAAAACCTTTACTATCACAGGGGGCAATTTCACGTCAGCTTAGCGGAGAGGTCTGTATCGGGACAGGCTCTCTGGAAGTAAAGGGAGAGGGTTTCTCCTCAGCCTCACCTGAGCCTTTGCCGGGCAGGGCAGTTCCAACCCATCTCCACGTTCTCGGGAACTTTGCGTCGTCCGCCTTCCTCGATTTGACGTCGTCACGGATCTTTCCCCCGAGGAGCTCGCCTTCAGGTCCGGAGCTACGGCCACGGTCACCCGGCAGTCGGCTTCCTTCTCTAGGCTCGCTGAGCCTCTCGAGCATCCTCTTAACTGCTTTGGCACTAACTTCTTTTAAGGAGTTATGTTTCATCATCACGTGCCATCATCATAGGGCTTTCTTTCCTTTGGCATCATTGGCCTCTGGCTCATCTTGCGCTACGAATCTCGGGTCCATAAGTTGAAAGTGCTAGGCAGTTTACTCGTGTCTCTGTTATGCCATCTGTGTCTATGTTGTGTCATCCGTGTTATGTAGTCTGTGTCTATTGTCTTCCGTGTCATAGGCCTTTGTTACATCTCGATGCTTTACAGGCACTATTTTGTGCCATATAGGCAGTATTTTACTCACATTCCTTCCCAGATATAGCTTATTCTAGCATCTTTACATTTTTACTCTTTGAGACAGGAAAGGATTACAAGATTTTCTCATCCATCTTCCTTCTCACTACCAGCTTTGGTAGTGGTTTTTTTTCCATGCCATTATCTTGGACTTCTAGAGGGAGCGTCTTACACCCTCCTCAAGTGACTGCAGTTGTTCTGTAGGTTCCATCTTCTCAAAGGCTATGGGGCCCAACAATTAATCTTCCACAGAGTTATCTCAAGTCTTGGCTTATATTGTGTGTACCTATGTTGGCTTGTATTGTGTGTAGCTATATTGCATGTACCTTTGTTGGCTTATATTGTATAGGCTTATATTGTATATACTTATATTGCGTGTACCTGTGTTGGCTTGTATTGTGTGTAGCTATATTGCATGTACCTTTGTTGGCTTATATTGTATAGGCTTATATTGTATATACTTATATTGCGTGTACCTGTGTTGGCTTGTATTGTATAGGCTTATATTGTATATACTTATATTGCGTGTACCTGTGTCGGCTTGTATTGTGTCTACTTACACTGTATGTACACTTGCACTGTATGCGTTTGCTTATATTCTATGTACTTATAATATACCACTTATGATTGGAGCTGCCCTGCCCTGGCATGTAGTCATAGTTAGGTAGAACAGTTGTAAAAACTTTACTGTTCATCTGTCTTTTATGGCATATTGGGTAGAAAATTTATTGGTCCAGAGTGGGGAAAATTCCTAGCTGTCAGCCACAAGTTGACCAATTCCTGTCGTCTCACAGGTCCTCGAGGCTACCGATTTCCCCAGAATCTACCATTCGACGTCAAGGAGTGGCAGCCAGAAGACGTGTCGAAGCACGTTCTTCAGCATCTCGAGTAAGGGCCATAGCGAGCCTGTAAGCAGGAAGAGTGTGTGAGAGCACATGACTGTGTGTGTCTGTGTCCACTCGTCTCTGTGTGTGTGAGCACATGCTGACTAGTTTTAACCTTGTGTATGTGACTTTTGCTTTTCAGGTTTTGTAATTCATTTTTAAATTTAGAATAAAAAATCCCCAGCGGGGGGGGTTTTTTTTTCCCCCCTGGCTGGGTTTTTTTTTCCTCGGTCTTGGTCGGTCTGAGAGGCGGCGTTCATCGCCAAAGTTTGGGCACAGACCATCCAGGGACCGGGGTTTTTGTCAGGCAGGAGGATTTTTTGGAGGCTCCTGGGAACCGCGTTCCCGAGGAGCGGCGCGAATGCGTGCCGGGGGTTAGCAGAGCAGTTGAGGTGTGAGTCAGTGTGGGTTTGTGTGTAAGCTGAAGGAGGTGTGTGTGTATGTGTGTGTATGTGTGTGTTGAAGGGTTGTAACCTTATATGACTTTTGCTTTTCAGGTTTTGTAATTCATTTTTAAATTTAGAATAAAAAATCCCCAGCCGGGGGGTTTTTTTTTTTTTTCCCCCCCGGCTGGGTTTTTTTTTCCCGGGTCCCGGTCGGTCTGTGAGGCAACATTCATCACCAAAGTTTGGGCGCAGACCGTCCAGGGACCGGGGTTTTCGTCAGGCAGGAGGATTTTTTTGGAGGCTCCCGGGAACCGCGTTCCCGAGGAGCGGCGCGAATGCGTGCCGGGGGTTAGCAGAGCAGTTGAGGTGTGAGTCAGTGTGGGTTTGTGTGTAAGCTGAAGGAGGTGTGTGTGTATGTGTGTGTTGAAGGGTTGTAACCTTATATGACTTTTGCTTTTCAGGTTTTGTAAATCATTTTTAAATTTAGAATAAAAAATCCCCAGCCGGGGGGTTTTTTTTTTTTCCCCCCCGGCTGGGTTTTTTTTTCCCGGGTCCCGGTCGGTCTGCGAGGCAACATTCATCACCAAAGTTTGGGCGCAGACCGTCCAGGGACCGGGGTTTTCGTCAGGCAGGAGGATTTTTTTGGAGGCTCCCGGGAACCCCGTTCCCGAGGAGCGGCGCGAATGCGTACCGGGGGTTAGCAGAGCAGTTGAGGTGTGAGTCAGTGTGGGTTTGTGTGTAAGCTGAAGGAGGTGTGTGTGTATGTGTGTGTTGAAGGGCTGTAACCTTATATGACTTTTGCTTTTCAGGTTTTGTAAATCATTTTTAAATTTAGAATAAAAAATCCCCAGCCGGGGGGTTTTTTTTTTTTTCCCCCCGGCTGGGTTTTTTTTTCCCGGGTCCCGGTCGGTCTGCGAGGCAACATTCATCACCAAAGTTTGGGCGCAGACCGTCCAGGGACCGGGGTTTTCGTCAGGCAGGAGGATTTTTTTGGAGGCTCCCGGGAACCGCGTTCCCGAGGAGCGGCGCGAATGCGTGCCGGGGGTTAGCAGAGCAGTTGAGGTGTGAGTCAGTGTGGGTTTGTGTGTAAGCTGAAGGAGGTGTGTGTGTGTGTGTGTGTTGAAGGGTTGTAACCTTATATGACTTTTGCTTTTCAGGTTTTTCAAATCATTTTTAAATTTAGAATAAAAAATCCCCAGCCGGGGGGTTTTTTTTTTTTTCCCCCCGGCTGGGTTTTTTTTTCCCGGGTCCCGGTCGGTCTGCGAGGCAACATTCATCACCAAAGTTTGGGCGCAGACCGTCCAGGGACCGGGGTTTTCGTCAGGCAGGAGGATTTTTTTGGAGGCTCCCGGGAACCGCGTTCCCGAGGAGCGGCGCGAATGCGTGCCGGGGGTTAGCAGAGCAGTTGAGGTGTGAGTCAGTGTGGGTTTGTGTGTAAGCTGAAGGAGGTGTGTGTGTATGTGTGTGTATGTGTGTGTTGAAGGGTTGTAACCTTATATGACTTTTGCTTTTCAGGTTTTGTAATTCATTTTTAAATTTAGAATAAAAAATCCCCAGCCGGGGGGTTTTTTTTTTTTTTCCCCCCCGGCTGGGTTTTTTTTTCCCGGGTCCCGGTCGGTCTGCGAGGCAACATTCATCACCAAAGTTTGGGCGCAGACCGTCCAGGGACCGGGGTTTTCGTCAGGCAGGAGGATTTTTTGGAGGCACCTGGGAACCGTGTTCCTGAGGACCAATGATTGCTGTGGAGTAATTTAGCAGTTGTGATGGCAGTGATGGTGAGTTTGTGTGTAAGCTGAAGGGGGTGTTAGTGGTAGATGAGTGTTGTTTTCTGTGTGCTTTTGTTGTTCTGGGTTTCCTGTCACAATAAATCAACATCTAATGAAAATAGAAAAAGGTTATTGCTTTGTGTTAATATGTGTATTGCTCTGTATTGCATTTGCCTTAGCTGCTGCATTTTGCTGTGCTGCTCTGTATTGCTGCTCTGTATTTGCATTAACTGCTTCATTTTGCTGTATTGCTCTGTATGTAAATTAGACTTTGACTAGTGTGTCTATGCATTGTATCTGCACTTGCACTTGTATACACTGTTTCCATGTATTTTGCTGATGTATAAATAAAAGCATTCTTTCAATAAAGTTGAGTCACCCTTAATAAAGATACCCCCTGCCCTTCCTTTCCCCACCGTGGCTCCTGTCTTTTTTTGGTGTGGTTTTGTCATTTCTTTCCACTGTATTTCTTCCTTTTGCTCCTCACTTTACTGTTCTATTTCTAACTTAACTTCCATCTATCTCTAACCCTTTGTTTCTGTTTTCTTATCACTGTCAATCTAAGTCTTCTTGCTTCTTTTTCTCTCAGTGTTCTCCTTTTCCTTGGTTTGTGTTTTTTTTCTCTTAGTCTTTTCCTTTTTCACCCCACTCCTAAGTTTTCACTTTCACTCTAATCCTAACCCCTTTCCTTTCCAACTCCTGTCCTTCTTCACTTCTCCCACCCTCCTTTTCCTGTATCACTCTGTCTTCCTGTTTTATTTTCTTCTGTCTTTTCCTCTCTGTCTCCTCTCCCTCTCTGTCTGTTCTCTCCTCCTCTCTTCTTTCTCTTTGTCCCTGTTCTCTGCTCTTCTCTCTCTATCTTTTCTCCTCTCCCTCTATTTTTTCTAACTCTTTGCTTCTCTCTCTTCTCTTTCTCTCCTTCTTCCCCCCTCTCTCCTTTTTCCCCCTCTCTCCTTCTCTTTTCTCTCTCTCTCCTTCTCTTTTCTCTCTCTGTCCTTCTCTCTTCTCTCTCTTCTTCTCTCACATCTCTCTTTCTCTCCCTCTCCTTCTCTCTCTCTCCCTCTCCTTCTCTCTTCTTCTCTCTCTCCCTCTCCTTCTCTCTCTCTCCCTCTCCTTCTCTCTTCTTCTCTCTCTCCCTCTCCTTCTCTCTTCTTCTCTCTCTCTCTCTCTCCCTCTTCTTCTCTCTTCTTCTCTCTCTCTCCCTCTCCTCCTCTCTTCTTCTCTCTCTCTCCCTCTCCTCCTCTCTTCTTCTCTCTCTCTCTCCTTCTCCTTTCTTGTCTTTCTAACTTTGTTTTCCTTTCTAGCTTTAGATTAAAAAAGCAGCAGTAAAAACTTTCAGGCTCCCTGGGAGTAAAAAAAAAAAAAAAAAGAAATTTAAAAAACCCAAACTATTTACTCCCCGGGAGCCTGAAATTCCCTACTGCTGCACCAGACATATAGTTTTTCTTCTTTTTACTATATACAGTATATAGGGATCCCACCTGTCAGCAATCAATACTAATCAGTAGTCCCCACCCACATACACACCCCTCCCATACTGCTCCCACCCCTACATCCCACACACCCCACCCCCGTGGCCGCCCCCCTCGCCAGACCCACCCCCTGCAAGCCAGGACCCCACCCCATGCCATTTACATATAGATCATACAGTCACAGCGCCACCTGCCGTTTACTCGCGAGTACTGCACTCACAGCGCCACCTGCTGCCTGCACCCCGGTACTGCATGCACAGCGCCACCTGCTGCCTGCACCCCGGTACTGCATGCACAGCGCCACCTGCTGCCTGCACCCCGGTACTGCATGCACAGCGCCACCTGCTGCCTGCACCCCGGTACTGCATGCACAGCGCCACCTGCTGCCTGCACCCCGGTACTGCATGCACAGCGCCACCTGGTGCTTGCCGGCCGGTACTACATGCACAGCGCCACCTGCTGCTTGCCGGCCGGTACTACATGCACAGCACCCCCTGCTGCCCGCCGGCCGGTACTGCATGCACAGCGCCCCCTGCCGTCTGCCGAGGCATACTGCACCCGCGGCGCGCCCCTGATGACGTCACCAGCGCGACACGCCCCAGAAAGGACCCCAGTGCACAGGCGTCCCCCCCAATCGCCCGATCAAAACCGGGACACCCACCCCGCGCCCCCCAGACCCCCGCGCACACCGCCACCACCCCCACGGGAACCGGAACGCCATTCCGGCCCCACACGACCCGCGAAAACCGCGCAAAACCCGCCCAAAACCCCAAAAAAAACCCCGGTCCCGGCGGCCGCCATTTTGCCATAAATGACGTCACCCGGCCCGCCGCCATCTTGTCCCCCATACCACGTGACCGCCCCCGTCGCGGCCGCCATCTTGCCCCCCCGCACCACGTGACCCCCTCGCGGCCGCCATTTTGTTGCCGTAAATGACGTCACCCCCGCGGCCGCCATTTTGCCGTAAATAACGTCACCCCGCACGGCCGCCATATTGCCGTAAATTACGTCACCGACCGCCATGTTGTCCCCCGTACCACGTGACCACCTCGCGGCCGCCATGTTGCCGTAAATGACGTCACAGAGCACGCGCCGCCATCTTGTCTCCCGGGTCACGTGATCCCCGGCGGCCGCCATATTGATCCCCAGTCACGTGACCTAATGGCGGCCGCCATCTTGGCTGCCGTACCACGTGACCCTCTGGGCGCCGCCATGTTGTACGACACCACGTGACCCCATGGGCGCCGCCATCTTGGATGACATCACAGTGCCCGCCATCTTGGTTCCCGATCACGTGACCGCATGGAGGCCGCCATCTTGGTTCCCGGTCACATGACTCCATGGGCGCCGCCATATTGGACGCCACCACGTGACCGTACGGGCGCCGCCATCTTGATGAGTCATCACGACATCACGACGGCCGCCATCTTGATCCCCTGTACCACGTGACCCCCCCTCGCGGCCGCCATCTTGCTGCCGTAAATGACGTCACCCCCTACGTCCGCCATGCTGTCGTAAATGACGTCACCAGCCGCCATCTTGTCGTAAATGACGTCACAGAGCACTCGCCGTCATCCCAGCTGTCGAGTCACGTGACTCCCGCCCGCCGCCATCTTGGTCACCGGTCACGTGACCCCATGGGGGCCGCCATATTGATTCCGTACCACGTGACCACATGGGGGCCGCCATCTTGATGAGTCATCATGACGTCACCGCGGGTTAGGGTTAGGGTTAGGGTTAGGGTTAGGGTTAGGGTTAGGGTTAGGGTTAGGGTTAGGGTTAGGGTTAGGGTTAGGGTTAGGGTTAGGGTTAGGGTTAGGGTTAGGGTTAGGGTTAGGGTTAGGGTTAGGGTTAGGGTTAGGGTTAGGGTTAGGGTTAGGGTTAGGGTTAGGGTTAGGGTTAGGGTTAGGGTTAGGGTTAGGGTTAGGGTTAGGGTTAGGGTTAGGGTTAGGGTTAGGGTTAGGGTTAGGGTTAGGGTTAGGGTTAGGGTTAGGGTTAGGGTTAGGGTTAGGGTTAGGGTTAGGGTTAGGGTTAGGGTTAGGGTTAGGGTTAGGGTTAGGGTTAGGGTTAGGGTTAGGGTTAGGGTTAGGGTTAGGGTTAGGGTTAGGGTTAGGGTTAGGGTTAGGGTTAGGGTTAGGGTTAGGGTTAGGGTTAGGGTTAGGGTTAGGGTTAGGGTTAGGGTTAGGGTTAGGGTTAGGGTTAGGGTTAGGGTTAGGGTTAGGGTTAGGGTTAGGGTTAGGGTTAGGGTTAGGGTTAGGGTTAGGGTTAGGGTTAGGGTTAGGGTTAGGGTTAGGGTTAGGGTTAGGGTTAGGGTTAGGGTTAGGGTTAGGGTTAGGGTTAGGGTTAGGGTTAGGGTTAGGGTTAGGGTTAGGGTTAGGGTTAGGGTTAGGGTTAGGGTTAGGGTTAGGGTTAGGGTTAGGGTTAGGGTTAGGGTTAGGGTTAGGGTTAGGGTTAGGGTTAGGGTTAGGGTTAGGGTTAGGGTTAGGGTTAGGGTTAGGGTTAGGGTTAGGGTTAGGGTTAGGGTTAGGGTTAGGGTTAGGGTTAGGGTTAGGGTTAGGGTTAGGGTTAGGGTTAGGGTTAGGGTTAGGGTTAGGGTTAGGGTTAGGGTTAGGGTTAGGGTTAGGGTTAGGGTTAGGGTTAGGGTTAGGGTTAGGGTTAGGGTTAGGGTTAGGGTTAGGGTTAGGGTTAGGGTTAGGGTTAGGGTTAGGGTTAGGGTTAGGGTTAGGGTTAGGGTTAGGGTTAGGGTTAGGGTTAGGGTTAGGGTTAGGGTTAGGGTTAGGGTTAGGGTTAGGGTTAGGGTTAGGGTTAGGGTTAGGGTTAGGGTTAGGGTTAGGGTTAGGGTTAGGGTTAGGGTTAGGGTTAGGGTTAGGGTTAGGGTTAGGGTTAGGGTTAGGGTTAGGGTTAGGGTTAGGGTTAGGGTTAGGGTTAGGGTTAGGGTTAGGGTTAGGGTTAGGGTTAGGGTTAGGGTTAGGGTTAGGGTTAGGGTTAGGGTTAGGGTTAGGGTTAGGGTTAGGGTTAGGGTTAGGGTTAGGGTTAGGGTTAGGGTTAGGGTTAGGGTTAGGGTTAGGGTTAGGGTTAGGGTTAGGGTTAGGGTTAGGGTTAGGGTTAGGGTTAGGGTTAGGGTTAGGGTTAGGGTTAGGGTTAGGGTTAGGGTTAGGGTTAGGGTTAGGGTTAGGGTTAGGGTTAGGGTTAGGGTTAGGGTTAGGGTTAGGGTTAGGGTTAGGGTTAGGGTTAGGGTTAGGGTTAGGGTTAGGGTTAGGGTTAGGGTTAGGGTTAGGGTTAGGGTTAGGGTTAGGGTTAGGGTTAGGGTTAGGGTTAGGGTTAGGGTTAGGGTTAGGGTTAGGGTTAGGGTTAGGGTTAGGGTTAGGGTTAGGGTTAGGGTTAGGGTTAGGGTTAGGGTTAGGGTTAGGGTTAGGGTTAGGGTTAGGGTTAGGGTTAGGGTTAGGGTTAGGGTTAGGGTTAGGGTTAGGGTTAGGGTTAGGGTTAGGGTTAGGGTTAGGGTTAGGGTTAGGGTTAGGGTTAGGGTTAGGGTTAGGGTTAGGGTTAGGGTTAGGGTTAGGGTTAGGGTTAGGGTTAGGGTTAGGGTTAGGGTTAGGGTTAGGGTTAGGGTTAGGGTTAGGGTTAGGGTTAGGGTTAGGGTTAGGGTTAGGGTTAGGGTTAGGGTTAGGGTTAGGGTTAGGGTTAGGGTTAGGGTTAGGGTTAGGGTTAGGGTTAGGGTTAGGGTTAGGGTTAGGGTTAGGGTTAGGGTTAGGGTTAGGGTTAGGGTTAGGGTTAGGGTTAGGGTTAGGGTTAGGGTTAGGGTTAGGGTTAGGGTTAGGGTTAGGGTTAGGGTTAGGGTTAGGGTTAGGGTTAGGGTTAGGGTTAGGGTTAGGGTTAGGGTTAGGGTTAGGGTTAGGGTTAGGGTTAGGGTTAGGGTTAGGGTTAGGGTTAGGGTTAGGGTTAGGGTTAGGGTTAGGGTTAGGGTTAGGGTTAGGGTTAGGGTTAGGGTTAGGGTTAGGGTTAGGGTTAGGGTTAGGGTTAGGGTTAGGGTTAGGGTTAGGGTTAGGGTTAGGGTTAGGGTTAGGGTTAGGGTTAGGGTTAGGGTTAGGGTTAGGGTTAGGGTTAGGGTTAGGGTTAGGGTTAGGGTTAGGGTTAGGGTTAGGGTTAGGGTTAGGGTTAGGGTTAGGGTTAGGGTTAGGGTTAGGGTTAGGGTTAGGGTTAGGGTTAGGGTTAGGGTTAGGGTTAGGGTTAGGGTTAGGGTTAGGGTTAGGGTTAGGGTTAGGGTTAGGGTTAGGGTTAGGGTTAGGGTTAGGGTTAGGGTTAGGGTTAGGGTTAGGGTTAGGGTTAGGGTTAGGGTTAGGGTTAGGGTTAGGGTTAGGGTTAGGGTTAGGGTTAGGGTTAGGGTTAGGGTTAGGGTTAGGGTTAGGGTTAGGGTTAGGGTTAGGGTTAGGGTTAGGGTTAGGGTTAGGGTTAGGGTTAGGGTTAGGGTTAGGGTTAGGGTTAGGGTTAGGGTTAGGGTTAGGGTTAGGGTTAGGGTTAGGGTTAGGGTTAGGGTTAGGGTTAGGGTTAGGGTTAGGGTTAGGGTTAGGGTTAGGGTTAGGGTTAGGGTTAGGGTTAGGGTTAGGGTTAGGGTTAGGGTTAGGGTTAGGGTTAGGGTTAGGGTTAGGGTTAGGGTTAGGGTTAGGGTTAGGGTTAGGGTTAGGGTTAGGGTTAGGGTTAGGGTTAGGGTTAGGGTTAGGGTTAGGGTTAGGGTTAGGGTTAGGGTTAGGGTTAGGGTTAGGGTTAGGGTTAGGGTTAGGGTTAGGGTTAGGGTTAGGGTTAGGGTTAGGGTTAGGGTTAGGGTTAGGGTTAGGGTTAGGGTTAGGGTTAGGGTTAGGGTTAGGGTTAGGGTTAGGGTTAGGGTTAGGGTTAGGGTTAGGGTTAGGGTTAGGGTTAGGGTTAGGGTTAGGGTTAGGGTTAGGGTTAGGGTTAGGGTTAGGGTTAGGGTTAGGGTTAGGGTTAGGGTTAGGGTTAGGGTTAGGGTTAGGGTTAGGGTTAGGGTTAGGGTTAGGGTTAGGGTTAGGGTTAGGGTTAGGGTTAGGGTTAGGGTTAGGGTTAGGGTTAGGGTTAGGGTTAGGGTTAGGGTTAGGGTTAGGGTTAGGGTTAGGGTTAGGGTTAGGGTTAGGGTTAGGGTTAGGGTTAGGGTTAGGGTTAGGGTTAGGGTTAGGGTTAGGGTTAGGGTTAGGGTTAGGGTTAGGGTTAGGGTTAGGGTTAGGGTTAGGGTTAGGGTTAGGGTTAGGGTTAGGGTTAGGGTTAGGGTTAGGGTTAGGGTTAGGGTTAGGGTTAGGGTTAGGGTTAGGGTTAGGGTTAGGGTTAGGGTTAGGGTTAGGGTTAGGGTTAGGGTTAGGGTTAGGGTTAGGGTTAGGGTTAGGGTTAGGGTTAGGGTTAGGGTTAGGGTTAGGGTTAGGGTTAGGGTTAGGGTTAGGGTTAGGGTTAGGGTTAGGGTTAGGGTTAGGGTTAGGGTTAGGGTTAGGGTTAGGGTTAGGGTTAGGGTTAGGGTTAGGGTTAGGGTTAGGGTTAGGGTTAGGGTTAGGGTTAGGGTTAGGGTTAGGGTTAGGGTTAGGGTTAGGGTTAGGGTTAGGGTTAGGGTTAGGGTTAGGGTTAGGGTTAGGGTTAGGGTTAGGGTTAGGGTTAGGGTTAGGGTTAGGGTTAGGGTTAGGGTTAGGGTTAGGGTTAGGGTTAGGGTTAGGGTTAGGGTTAGGGTTAGGGTTAGGGTTAGGGTTAGGGTTAGGGTTAGGGTTAGGGTTAGGGTTAGGGTTAGGGTTAGGGTTAGGGTTAGGGTTAGGGTTAGGGTTAGGGTTAGGGTTAGGGTTAGGGTTAGGGTTAGGGTTAGGGTTAGGGTTAGGGTTAGGGTTAGGGTTAGGGTTAGGGTTAGGGTTAGGGTTAGGGTTAGGGTTAGGGTTAGGGTTAGGGTTAGGGTTAG